>NC_142507.1:39135500-39439500 GCF_057876585.1 Rhinolophus sinicus
GGTAGCTCATTGTGATTTTTGATTTGCACTTCCCTAATACCATGTTTTCCCCAAAATAAGACCAGGTCTTATATTAATTTTTGCTCCAAAAAACGCATTAGGGCTTATGTTCAGGGGATGTCATCCTGAAAAATCATACTAGGGCTTATTTTCTGGTTAGGTCTTATTTTTGGGGAAACACGGTAGCTAGTGAAGTTGAGCATCTTTTCCTATATCTGTTGGCTATTTGTATGTCTTTGTGGAAGAAGTATCCGTTCAGGTCCTCTGTGCATTTTTAAATTGTATTTTTTGTTTTGTTGTTGTTGTTGTTGTTGTTGTTGTTGAGTTGTATGAGCTCTTTATATATTTTGGATATTAGCTCCTTATCATAGGTTCTGTTTGCAAATATCTTCTTTCATTGGGCTGGTTTCCTTTTTGTTTTGTTGATGGTTTCCTTTGCTGTGCAGAAGCTTTTTAGTTTGATATAGTCCCATTCATTTAATTTTGTTTTTACTTCCTTTGCCTTTGAGGTCAAATTTATAAAATCCTCTCTGCATCCAAGGTCTATAAATTTAGTACCTATGCTTTCTTCTGTGCAGTTTACTGTTTTAGGTCTTATGTTTAGGTCTTTGATCCATTTTGAGTTAATTTTGGTATATAGTGGTAAATAGCAATCATTTTTTTTGCACGTGGCTTTCCAATTTTCCTACAACCATTTATTGAAGAGGATTGCTTCTCTATTGTATGTTTTTGACTCCTTTGTCAAAAATTATACATATGTATATATGTATATATACATATACATATATATGTATGTATGTGTATATATATATATATATATATATATATATATATATATATATATATATATATATATATGGATTTATTTCTGGGTTCTCAATTTTGTTCCATTGGTGTGTGTTTTCCTGCCAATACAATGCTGTTTTAATTACTGTCACTTTGTAGTCAGAGAGTATCTGTGATACCTCCAGCCTTGTTCTTTTTTTCTCAGATTGCTTTGACTATTCTGGGTGTTTTGTGATTCCATACAAATCTGATGATCTTTTTTTTTTTTTTTTTTTTTTTTTGCTGTTGTTCTGTTACTTTAAAAAATGCCATTGTGATTTTGACAGGATTTGCATTAAATTTGTACATTGAATCTTGTTCTTCATAAGTGTAGAGGATCTGGCTTATGATACCTAAAATTCAGTGTGCAAAATTATTAACTTTTTCTGTAAATAAACTTAATTTCTATTTTTTGCCTCCTTTCTCCCCTCGTCCCCATTTTGTTTGGCAGTAAAAATAATCTTGGTTAATTTAGGGTAATCTCAATCATTTCCACTCCTTATAAATCCTCCACTTAGATTGTATGTAAACTCCAAGGATATGAGAGGATATCATACAATTAGCAGGTTTTTTATAGTTCTTAATAATCACTTTACACTAATTTCTATTGTAATATACATATGATATCTGACAATTAAGTTCAGGAACTCATCCTAGAAAAAGTGCTACATACATCATTGCTGAATATCACTACGGTCACCTTCAAAGTACTCCCTTGGGAAGCTAGGCACTGACACCAGGGTCTAGTCCACCCTTCAAAGCAATTTTGGAACTCTTTTTCTGGAATGGCCATCAGAGCTGTCACCGTATTACCCTTGATGTCCTGAATGTCATCAAAATATCTTCCTTTCAATATTTCCTTTTTTTTCAGCTAAAGAAAGAAGTCATTGGGGGCCAGATCAGGTGAGTAGGGAGGGTGTTCCAATACAGGTATTTGTTTACTGGCTAAAAACTCCCTCACAGACAGTGGCATGTGAGCTGGTGCATTGTTGTGATGCAACAGCCATGAATTTTTGGCTATAAGTTCAGGTCGTCTAACTTTATCGTGTAGCCTTTTCAGCACTTTCAAATAGTAAACTTAGTTAACTTTTTGTCCAGTTGGTACAAATTCATAATGAATAATTCCTTTAATATCAAAAAAGGTTAGCAACATCATTGCAACAAGTTCATGAACTCAATTGTCAGACCTCATATGTACCCCTGTTCTCTGTCATTGGTCCATGTACATGTCAGCTGCAGCCTCCTCCTCCACTTAACCCCTCCTTTGGTCTGTTGGTTGTCTGGGCTGTATCCATATGTCTCTCAGCTCAACAGGAAAACATTCTGCTGTTGTCTAGAGTATGTTAATGGAGCAAGAGATCCTAAGAGGCCATCTTATAGTGGTATCTTGACCACTTCATTCATCTCTACTCTTTTATTCCTCTCCCTGAAAGGGGGAGTGGGGATGGATGAAGGCAGCAAAAGAGCAGACAGATATAAAGCTTGACATCTGTCTAAAGTTCACTTGATATATCAGGTGTCTTAGTTCTAGAATCCCAAATTTATGAGTTTGTTCTATTATTAATTCCATTACTCCAGGAGCTGGTGAAACAAGGTACAAAGAATCTCTTCTCAAGTGGTATGCCAATACTAAATGCTTTTTATCCTGTTTCTTGTACTCTTCCTCACCCAAGAAATTTTTCTGGTGGGTTGGGAAAATTGGTTTTCATTGATAATGTATTATTGCACCTTGGGATTTTTCCTCCAGTTTACTTTTTTTATGCGTGTTTTTCAAAAAATATTTTTTATGTTTGCATTTGAAACTCAAATGCCAATATTTTGGTTTTATTATTCTGCTATTTCATCCCTTTTCTAAGATATAAGTTTATAATACCCTGGTTGCTGCTAAAATTGGGACCAGGGTTGGGGGTGGGTGGGTGGAGATAATACCATGTAATAAACAAAATATCAGCAAAAGTATTTCAAAACATTATACTATTACATAATAATCAGGTTAATCATGTTTCTTAGAGAAGTTTTATATAATTTAAATGGTTCATAAACAGTTCTATTATTTATTTTTTAAGTAAAACACAAGTAATTTCTGAGTCTTCAGTAATCTATGTCTAAAATAAGTCTCCAAGTTAGGCCTTACATTAAATACTGGGTGCATTTTCAATTTTGGGTTTTCAGCATTGTTAAAAAGAATAAAAAAGATTCAGTCTCTTGCAGAAAGGTGTGCCTAATAAAATTTGTTATTTATTAATAAGAAATACCACAATCTAAACTTTCATTAGTTTTCTCACCCATGAAACTGAGTACTAAACCCTCAGTTTCTTTTAGTCAGTCACTGAAAGATCTGATCAAATAAGTTTCCATAAAATCTTGTATATATAAGATGATCAATATGTCTAATTCTTTCAAATAGTATTATACTTTAATAAGAGTCCTAAAACTACCTGCACATTTTTAAAAAAATGAAATTATTGAATTATAATATAATTAGATCAATTTAAAATCATTTTGGAAATGATGCAAGGTAAAATTATTACATATACATGTAATTATGTATGTATGTGCTTATGTATCTATGGAATAGTTTTACTTTGCATCTCTTCCAAGATGACATACACACATCAGCAACTGAATTCTTCTATAGATTCTAATGTCAATTCCTAATTAAAGAAAAATTTGAATACTGCTCTTCCATAACAGAATACAAAACAAAACCCTGTTTCTGTGTTTCTGTAGTCTGCTCTTAAGAAAATCTAGAAAAAGAGTTGCAATGTGAGTCAAAGACAGAACACTGAAATTGATTCATATTTCACAGAGATCTGCACAACCGTTGGTCTAGATTGCAGCTCTTAGCCACTAGCCAGCTTTGCCTGCATTTCCACGATAGGCTCGGTCTTCACTTTTTAAAATACTAACAGGCCTCTTGTGGGTGGGATCAAATGACTGCCCCTCTCCCTTCACCTGTGAAATTTCAGAGCCTATTTGAAAAGGGCCATTGTTTCCCAGGAATGCCAGGCCTAGTCCAGGAAAGAAAGTCTTCATTTCAACAGGAATTTGGAGCCTGCCTGAGAAGGCCAGCCAGTTACTTGGTGAAAACTGGCAATTCATTCAAGTTCTGAACAGTTACTATCCCGGCCTTACTCTCTTACTTTTAACTCTTGAGCTTTATGACTAATGTGTTTTTTTCCCTTAAATCATAGGGATGTGCGTGTGTGTGTCTGTGCGTGTGCATCACAGGAGAAAGACGTCTGTACGCAGTGCAGCATGTGCACAGCTAGTGGGTTGATGAAGGAAACCTCTCTCCTCAAACAGTGAGCTGCAGCCATGAGTATGAGACATTGGTTCCTCTGTTCCAACTTCAGCCCCTACATTTACAGCACTTGAGAGCATTCATGTGAATAAGCTCATATGTTTAACAAGCATTTTGAAATAGGTTCCCAATAAAATATATTTGTACAAGAATACAAAACAAAGACACAGTACTTGCATTCAAGATTTGGACAGAAGGCCCCTGTCTAAAGCACATTAAAAATAATTTCTAAAGTAAAATTAGGACTAGAAGTCAAAAGAATACATTGCTCTACAAAGAAAAAAACAAAAACAAAAACAAAACCCCTGATACAGGGGTACAGTCAAACCTTTCTTCTTAGAGTCTACAGGGACTGACTATGAATTTTACTATCTAAAGTTCCTAATGTTCAGAGCTCTGTGACATTTTCGACAAAATAACTTGGAAATTTTCCAAGATTTGTTCATTCTGCTAATATGGTATTTAAGTTCACAGAATCCTTATTAAGAAAATCTACCTCTCTTCCTCAAAAATTTCAAAACATCACCCAAACAGTCAAATTGCCTGAAATGTAAAAATTAAAAATAAAAAAAAAAAAAAGTCAATGAACTTGAAAGCAAAGCATTGAACCTTATGTGTGTTTATTAGCAGAGAAGACAGTAATGATGCCAGTACAGCTTGAGGATAGGACTATGGAAATAATTTTTTCAAGGCAAAGGCAAGCAGTTTTGAATATGAACTGACATTAATTACTGTACCCAACATCTAAAGAGTTTAGAAAGCTTTTTTTTTTTTTTTATGATACTTGATACATCACAGATTTAATCTCTCACTTAACACTAAAGCATCATTAATTTATGGTGAATTACCACATAATTATTTTCCAAAGAGAATGTTATAAAATTAGAAAACAGAGTGAAATCAGAGGCTAATCAAGTCAAAAGATGACATTTGTTTTCTTTACTTCTCTTTCGTCAGATGTTTCCTGTGATCTTGTGAAAAACCTGACGTTGTAACATTATTAGTCGTTTGACTTTAGGAAAGATGGTGCACAAAAGGAAGCTTGTCCTTTTGAGACCTGGTTTTGAATCAGTTACAGACAACAGAAAAATACTCTTTTGTGGCTGCTAAAGTTCAGGAATGAATTCTGGCAGTCTTACTCAATTCCCTAAAGCAGAGTCCACATTACCAACATCTAATTGGCAGGCTTTGCTTGTAACTCCCACTAGGGCGAGAGTAATGAATGGATTTAGTGAAGGTGTCCTGAGTCATCTGTAGAGTGGCTGGTTTGGGCACTGAGGCTCTTACTTATAACCTCTCAGACATGTCACTCAAGGAAAAGTGTGCTTGCATAATAGAGACAGACTCGGCAGTTTTATTAAATTGTAGTCCTAAAGAAAGTTATTTTTTTCTCATTTGACCTAAAAAAGCAAAGGAATCTTAGGAAAGAAAACATATTCTTATTGGATCAATTGATTCCTTAATTTGCATTCCAAAATCTTATATTTGGCTTGAATATCCAGCTATCTATGGTTCACTGTGACTTCCTCTGGGCCTATGCCAGGTTATTCTTTAGACAGCTGGAAGTTTGGCCCATTTCTGCCTAGAAAGCAAAGGATCAAGGGTGACCCAAAAGTGACAAAGTGAGGTGGTGAAACTAACATTATGGCATTTCTTCTTAGTCTCAGCCTTGCTGTATGAGGATTTACTGTTGACCACTGAACAATGAGGGGGATAGGGGCACTGATCCCCACTCAGTGGAAAATCCATTTCTAATTTTAGTTGGCCCTCCGAATTTTCAGATTCCCAAACATGGATCAAAAATACAGTCTTCAATCCACAGTTGGTGGATTTTGCAGATGCAAAACCCATGGATACGGAGGGATGATTGTACCTATATTTACTGAAAAAAAAAATCTGTATATAAGTGGACCCGTGCAGTTTAAACCCAAGTTGTTCAAGGGTCAACCGTACTTTCATTTATAAGCAACTTTTACTCCCCTGTCTGAGACGGATAATGTTTATTCCCTCTAGTTCACTACATACCAATAGCATTTAATATTTAATATTGATTCATTTTTATCTTACTGATTCTTTAAATCATTTATGCCAAATTCTATCTGAAATATTTTTATATATCACTCTTTAGCAAAGTTCCACCAGTCTCCCAAATCTAGCAACCAAGATTCAATATTGACCATTTCAGTGCCCATAGTACTGTCGAGATCAAATTAGAAGAGTACGAGAGATTGAGAATAAATATAAAATGGCAATCATGACAAAAAGTAATGAATGATTTATTAGTGTTGGAGAAAGCACTCTCACTTTCTACCAAGAGACTTATGATAAAGTAATATTATTTATTTTCTTAACAAACATTTTCAGCACTTATTCGTCTTGAACTAATATAGAAAGCATTGCAATCTGAAAGTCACATGGAATTATATCATTAGATCATTTTCATTCTTTGTGTTCTTATTCCCCCTCCCTTTTCTAGAACCAACAATCAATTCATAGACTAGCCTACAATATTTAAAATGAATAAAGAGATAAAGAAATGTCTCAATAACAAAATCCACATTGAAAAGTTAGGTGCTTTGAACTTTCTCATCACCTTACCAGGCTTTCCGCATGGGTAGCCTAAAAGACAACTCAGCAATGTCTGAATGGAACTGCAAACAATGGCTCCTTCACAAGTGGATCTTTAATTGATTAAGGCTGTGTTTATGGAAGCAGAAGAGAATTTACACAAAATGACAGATTTCCTTCATTTTTAGGGGTTTTACTGGTATACATGTGGTAAAGGTGGTTTATCTATTGACTAATCCTGCTATATTTCCTCACGTATTCCCACCTGGTTACCATCCAACTAAATGAACATAAAAATTATTACTTTATACCACTTTTTACTAGAATTATTTCAGTTTCTTTTTTTTTATTTAATAGGGTAAAATTTACACTTTCTAAAATATAGTTCAGGTTTAGAGAATTCAAATAAGGTTCAGTTCCCATCTATCTTTTGGCCATATATTCTTACATTAAATATTAAAGAAAATACTTAAATAATAAGAAATTACTAAAACTCAAGTTAGCGGGGTCTCTCTTCTTTTAATTTGTTTAGGAAACTGCAAAGATGGGAAGTCTTAAATCATATGATTTGAATAACTCATTCAAGCAGTCATATCTACTTTTATCATTTAATTATCTAAAAATATTCTGATTTCAAATTTGTGTTATATTTTTAAATTGTCTTTATACGAGGTATTGCTATGATCTGTCTAGTGATTTCCAACAGAGAATTTGAGATTTAACTATTGCCCTGTAATTCCAAAAGACTTTTCATTTGTCCGTTAATAGTGACCTCTACTGGTCAACTATAGCAACAACATAGCATCCCTAGGTAGTTGCTCTCCAGTCCAAGGTCTGTTCAATTAAGAACAGTGGTATAATTGTTATATTAAGTTTAAAATATATTAGACCCTTAATGCCAATTTATATATTAAACATTTAAACCAAAAAAAATCGACTGGTCTTATAAATATCTGTGTACTGTGATTTCAAAACAAAGTTATTCCTGACAAGATCTTAGATCATTTATTCAAAGAGAATTAAGAAATTTTGATAGCTTAGAAGCAGATAAACCTAAAATGTATATTAACGTCACTCTTTCTGTTATGGAAAATTAAGAAGAAAACATTATGCTATGGCTTCCTTTTCAAAAAGTTTGTGAACATAAAACTTGATATAAAACAATAAATCTATTTTACCTCAGTGCATTGAAATTAATTTTCTTCATTCACCTTGGACTTCTTTGTAAGCCAATAATGCAAATGAGTAGTTGTGGAATTTTCCTATTTTTTAGAAATAGATTTTATATTTTTATTTTATTAACATGTTATTAATTCATTTGTTTTTAAAAGATAATATATTCTGCTAAGCCCATAAAAGAGAAAATATTGCTGTTTGTAGTATTAAATGTGATAATTCTATACAAATAAGCTGGGAAATGTTTCAATATTGCTTAAATTGCATTAACCATTTTGTATTTTCAAGGTAAAACCCTGACTCAAGTCAGCCCCCCCCAAAATCAATCCAATAACTAGATTT
Source organism: Rhinolophus sinicus (assembly GCF_057876585.1). Lineage (NCBI taxonomy): Eukaryota > Metazoa > Chordata > Mammalia > Chiroptera > Rhinolophidae > Rhinolophus > Rhinolophus sinicus. The sequence continues at coordinate 39,143,716 of NC_142507.1, forward strand.
TCTAGTTTTAGTTATTTTCCTTTAGTTACACTAGATGTTCCAATGAACACCTGAAAACTATAAATTAATATATTGCAACTTTCTGACTCCAACCTCTTATCCTTACACATATTTCCATTATCTTTTATCTCATTGGGCCCTCAAGTTATCTGACATCTCTTTGTTTTCCCTGTCCATGGTCCAACACTTCAATCACTCTCTTGTCAATATCCTACACTACTTGACTCTATTCCATTTCATGCCACTAGGCTAACATAACCCTAACGCTGAATGACAGCTTCTGTCTGCTTCTGTAGGCCTAATCACATGCAGAGGAGCTCGGCAATTTAAAAAATATGTTTAAGATCTACAAATAGTAGCTAATAAGTCAGACAGCATCTCTTGAAAATAATAAGATATGGTTTGTTTACAAATAACTATTACTTTGAATAACAAGCTTCTAAAATCAGGGATAAAGAATTATAAAGAAGTCAATTCAGTCCCAGGAAAAGCAACTAGGCAATTAAAAAAAAAAAAGGCATCCAAACTGGAAAGAAAGAATTAAAACTGTCACTATTTGTAGATGACATAATTTTATATATAGAAATTCTTAAAGACTCCACTAAAATACTGTTGCAACTAATAAATGTATTCAGTAAAGTTTCAGGGTAAAAAATCAATATTAAAAAAAATTAGTTGCATTTCTATACACGAATAACAAACTATCAAAAAGAGAAATTAAGAAAACAATCCCATTTATAATTGCATCAAAAAGGACATAGTAACTAGGAATAATTTTAACCAAGAAGGTGAAAGACCTATGCACTGAAAAAGTGTACACACATATAAATGATCATAACTATAAATATGAATATGAAAAGGCTAGAGAGAAATATAGTATAATGGTAATCATGAATATTTAAGAAGAGTAATGACATCATTTAAATATTCCTTAAAACTCTACTTTCCAAATTTTTTAACAAGACGTGTCCATCATTTCCTCTCTTAGGTACTCATTTTCTAGGATCTACTATAACCATAGGCCCTAGGAAGACAAACCTTTATGACCTGTTCACCCACCTCATCATTCCAGCCATAGATAATCATGTAGCCCAAAACCCATCTAGACACTGGCAGTCCAATGATATATCTTAGTCTTTCAGAAAAGATCCTCAGCAGTCATATTTTAGAATTGTTGCTGGTGGTTCTAATGTGCATTGTACAAAATGAGTTAGAAGGTGGTAAGATAGAAAGAGAGAAACAGAGTAACTGAGCACCAGATACGTACAAATCTAGAAAGAAGATTTTAGGATCCGTAGGGCTCCTGGGAATAATAGGGAGTGGTATCAATTCCTGAGATCCCAAATCCAAGTCTTGTGAGGTCCAATATTACTCGTTTCCATTCTCTGGAATCCTGAGACATCAATGGCTTTATAATAAACAACTTTTTACCTGTTTACTAGTTTAAGTTGGTTTCTGTATCTTGAAACCAAAAGAATTTGACAGAATAAAAGAAAGGAAATGTATCAGAACACCTTAATACACTTCCTTTTATGAAAAAAAAAAAAAAAGGAATAGGAATACCAACTAGAAGTGTAAAAGCTTCAATTGTATCCCCTGAATTTTCCATTTTGAGTTACAAAGTTAACATGTTTTCTCTTATAAAACTAGTTGAAATTTCACTTAAAAGCTGAAGAATGAGTCCAAGAGATGGGCAAAAGGGGAAGTCTGAGAGATTGGAAGTATGAGAAGGATTCAACACACTGATGCTGGTTTTGAGATGTAGAAGAGGAGCTGAGGAGCTAAGGGCAACCCCGCACCCCGCCCCCCTGCTGAGAGCCAGCAAGGAAATGAGGACCTCTGTCCTACAGCTATAAGGAACTAGACTCTGCCAACAACCAGAATGACCTTGGAAATGGATTTTTCCTAGAGTCTACCTATAAGAGCCAATACTTTGATTTTGGCCCTGTGAAATATGGAGCAGAGAAACTAGTTGAGCCAATCCAGACTTTTCACCTACAAAATTGTGAGATAATAAATTTGTGTTGTTTTAAGCCACTAAACCTCTCCAATTTCTTATGTAGTCTTAGACCACCTACTGTAATGAGTTTTGAGATGAATACAGCCACATAAGGATCCCAGCTGAGCCTAGCATAATTGCTGATCCACAGAACTGTTTGATGCTTTAAGCCACCAAATTTTTGGGTGGTTTGTTAGGCAGTAATAAATAACAGATATAAAACTAAGTACTGAGAAAAGGAGTCTGGTATATTAAAAATACAAAGCAAATCTAAGGCATTGGCTTTGAGACTTGGCAAAGGGTGGAAAGTTGAAAAGTAGACAGGAAATGGTTAGTGAAGGCTTAAAAAATGGTGATGAAACTGCTATAGGAAGCTAGAAGAAGAAACTATGTGCTTAAATAATATATTCCAGTAAGAGTATGTATAGTGAGAAGAGCACAGTTTAATACTTGGGAAACAGAAACATGTAGAGCCCAGAGAAAAAAGCTATCAGTAAAGGAGATTGACAAACAGTGTTTGAGGAGGTAGACAGAGGGCCTGGAAAGAATGATTGAAGCAAATAAATAATCAAGGAGGGGCCAGAAAGTTATTTGTGAGAAATTTGACATGTCTTCCAGACTTTAAAAATATGTGTATATTTCAATTTATAATTATACTTTTAGCAAATTATTCTAAGGAAAATCACAGCACTATTTTAATAGCCAAAGAAAAATTCAAAAACAACCTAAACATCCAACAATAGAGCACTGAGCAAATGAATTATAACACAGCCATACTATGCAACCATTAAAAATTATTTTATAAAAGAGTATTTATTAACATGTAAGATCATTACCTTTTATTGACCAGTGAAAAAAGCAATTACAAAATTTCATTGACTTTGCATTTAGACGTGTGTGTGTGTGTGTGCGTGTGTGCATATCAGAAAGAAATGTAAAAGCATATGCAGTGAAATGGCAATGGTAAGCATCTCTGAATGGTAGGATTACTGTGGAGTTTTTCTTTTTTATTAATATTTTCTAATTTTCCTGTCACAAATATGTGTAAGCCAAGTATTTTTCACTTTAACATTAATGAAGACATCTTCCTTTATAGAGAGTTCTCAGAAACACCAAATAAATAAATAAACAAAATGGAAAAATAAACACCAAGAAATAAGCAAAATGGAAAAAAAGAAGTGTTCACTTGATCTAGCATTCAACAGATTATTCATAATTTAAGTAAAACCATTTCATTTGAATTTGGAAGAACCATGGAGATTGAGGAATGAATGGCAACATCCATTTCACAGAAATGTTGTGAGAATTAAACAAAAAAATGTGGGTAAAAAGATTGACCAATGTCTGACACATAGTAACAGAGTAAGCGATCAATCAATGAATGCCAGTTAACAATTTCAGGGGAGGATGGTAATATCAATATTCCACTGGACAGGCTTTGATTTAGGTTCAGCAAGGCCTTTAACCTCTCTCAGTCTCAATTTCCTCATTTGTAAATTGGGAGCACTGGATATTGACATATATTTTGTCAGCCAGTTAAGAATTAAAATTGATAATATATGCAAAGCCCAAGCTCTAAGCCTTGACTTAGAAATACTTCAGAATTACTGAATAAAGAGATGGAGAATGCAGGACTATATAGCCCACAGCTTGGCTGTGGAATAAAGGAGCATATGTGATCAAGGTACACAGAACTAAGGGAGGGTACTTTCAAGACAGGAAAAATCAAGTATATACATCTATTTTCTGAAGAGAAGGAAATAGTGAAGAGTGATGAAAGGAAGCTATGAAGACAGAACTTACTAATTTGTGAAAAAATATCCTTGAAGAAATGGGAGAGGATGGGCTCTAAGCCATAGGAGAGGCACTCATCTTAGTCATCTTTCCTGTGAGACACAAGGTAAGGAAAGGTATCAATAGGGAGGACTCAAATCTTTAGGAAAATATTTTCTTGGTCTGTACCGCTTTGAATGGACTTCTGCCTAAAGCTTGGAGAATATCCATTTTGACCCAAAATTGAAAGCAGCCATCACCATCATCATCGTAATCATCGCCATCATCATCACTACTTTTTGTATTCCTTCATGTATTATAAAAGCATTCCTGCCGCCACAAAAAAAAGGGGGGGGGGACTTAGAAATGTATTTTATTGAATAAAAAAACATGAGAGAAAGACATTTCCTTACTTGAGTAGTGCCTTATCCAAACATCTTACTCCAAAATTATTGCTAGGTCCCAGATATCTTTATACAATTAAGTCTCAGTAATGTGAATTCCCACTTCATATAAACACTGCTTAACACAAGGTATGTGCTTGTTCCCTTAGTACTCTGAATTAACATTTTGAACACTTAATTTTTTGGGTTCTGTAAAAGGAACATTCTTAAGGTATTTTTGGCAGGTGCTTTGGCTAGTTTCACTGAATCCATTCATTAGTACAAGGGAGCATTTTCCACTGGTTGCAGACCAAACCTAAGCTAAAACTTACTGAGTAAACATTCCTGTTTACTTGTCATGGTAAATTATTTGATTTACGGTTGGAACTAGCTCGCTATACACAATAGTTTTGTTTGATAAATAAATTAATCAATAATATATAGGGGACAAGATAGATGATTGGAAATATGTTAAGGACAATATAACACTGTGAGGTTTCAAATAAAGTGAATTATAATATAATCTGTATAGCAATATCACAATTATCATCGTCATTTTCACCACCATCATTTTAATTTCATGTGAAATAGAAGTATCTCCTAGAAAATGAATATGAACATATGTCACGTTTAGTAATTATTTTGGTTATATCCTTGTATTAGTCAGGATTATACAGAGAAACAGAATCAATAGCTTGTGTATATATACAGAGATTTATTTTAATAAATTTGTTTACCTAATTATGGAGGTTGGAAGTTCAAAATCTGCAGTGTGGGACAGTAGAGGAGAGCCAGTACTGTAATATTCTCTCTTACTCAGGAGAGGTTCTTTGTTCTATTCAAGTCTTCAACTAATTGGATGAGGCCCATCCACATTAAGGAGGGCACTCCTCTTTACTCAAATTTCACCATAAATAGTTTGTGTGCAAGGCATGCCACCCTGCCTGTTTTTGGTTTCCACCCACAACTTCTAACCCCTACCCCGACTTGGAAGAGGCACTGATATTAGTCTACCTTAAGCCCTATTCTAATATGTGGGCAAGCAGTATCTTGTCCTACATTTCTCCCCTTCTCCACTCCTCTGCTTCCTTCCTATCTCCTCTTCACTTTGGCAGTTTTCTCCAAGCCCAGGGACTCCTCTCACTTTGCCTATTCCTGAGTGAGTAATAAACTTTTGAATTACTTGTGATCGCTGGCTCTGGTAAGGTGTGTTTGACATCTAATACCTTACACAAGAGGAATTGCAGACATGATAACTGGCCCAGTCAGGCAAGGGTAATAACAGTACAAAACGCTTAAGATGACCATTTTTAGACAGGAGAGTGCAGATGGTAAAACTTCTGGTTACTTACTCAATGCACAAGTGCACTAACACCACATATTTTGGATTTTAAAAAATTATTTAATTAGGGAATAGATCCAAGTTGGCAGAATAGATAAATGCTGTGCCTGCCTCCTCCCCTGAACACATTACAATTACAACTAAATTATAGAACAATCAACCTGGAGAACCATCTGAAGAAGTTTTCTGACTAAGGATATAAAGAAGAAGCCATGTTGAGCCTGGTAGGAGGGGCAGAAACACAGAACAGGCTGGCCCCAAACCTCCATGTGGCAGTTGAGAATCAGGAGAAATATATCAGCCACAAAGGTACACCCTAGAGGAGGGAGGGAGCCAAACCCCATACTAGGCTCCCCAGCCCAAAATACTGGTGCTGGGAAGATGAGCCCCGACAACATCTGGCTGTGAAATACAGTGGAGATTCCAACCATCTGGGTGAGAAAGAAGGCTGTGGGAAACCCAGGCATCCTCTTCAAGGCCCCACCCAGAGTCTCACTTGCTTGCAGTCACCCTGGGCTCCAGTGGAGGGACAGTGACTCATGGGGCATTGAAAACACACAGGGAGAGACTGAGTTGTGTGGCTTTGCAGAAAGAACTGGAGGAACAGTTGCCATTTTCGCCTTTTTCCCTGTGTGGAGTGTTTTTCCAGTGCAGCTGCCAAGCGGATGCCATCTTTCCTGTGTTGAGCACTCCCCCCACACCCATTGCCGAATCTCAATCTAAATTGGTTTGTTGAGCTCTGCTGCTTCACCCTGATGTCTTCCTGGGACCCCACCCTACCCAACTCCCCCAACACCGGAGGCATTTTCTCAGGGAGCAGCCAGCCCAGCCCACATTGCACTCTTTCTTGGCAAACTATCAGGATGGCAGAGACTGGCCTCCATGTGCTCTGAGACTTTTGCTGAGTAGCTCGAAACCAGCACTAGCACCAAACTAGAAACTATATTAACCTGGTGAATACAACTCTTTTCAGTCTAGTGACTCCCTGAGACACTGCCTCACCCACCTTGGGTACTGCACAAGGCTTTGTCAGTGGCTAAACCTTAAGGGAGCCAGAAGGTGGCAGCAGGCGGCTGGGTGTTCTGGCTTTTTGCAGAGCTACCTCTCCCACATGCCACCAGGTTTAGTACAAGCAGAGGCCAACCACAAATCACTTTGAAGTTACCACCAGGTAGTCCCTGGCTGGTCACAGGCAGTGGGTGACTGGGGTCTGTACTGGAGCCCTTCCCAAGAGGCCCCAGAACCAACATACTTGGAGGTTGGCTTCACATCACAGCAGAGCAACACCTAATTTTCTCCATAAGCAGTACATATAAAGGGTGGTCTCAACAGGCAGCAGAGTCCACTGTGGCAAATCCCACTCAGTGGGGTAGCCCTTTGAACAGCATCCCATAAGCTGTGATTGTGGCCAAACCCCACAACCAGTAAGCCTGAGGGTCAATCCCACCCGCTAGCAATCAAGGCTCAGATATATCATGAGGGCACACACAACCCACCCAAAGGAGACTCTTGGAGCACTGGCACAGGTGACCAGGGAGAGTTCCCTAGGGCCCCACAAGGCACCTAATACATAAGGCCACCTGGTCAAGACTGGGAAACATAGCAGCCCTACCTAATACATAGAAACAAACACAGAGAGGCAGCCCAAATGAGGAAACAAAGAAATACATCCCAAATGAAAGAACAGGAAAAAACTCCAGAGAAAGGACTAAATAAAATGGAGCAAGCACCCTATCAGATACAGAGTTTAAAACAATGGTTATAAAGATACTCGAGAAACTTAGTGAGAACAAAGAGATAGCAAATATAAAACAAGATATAGAAAATATGAAAAAGAATCAGTCAGAAGTTAGGAATACAATAACTGAAACGAAGAATGCACTAGAAGGAATTACTGGAAGACTAAATGAAGCAGAGGATAGAATCAGTGATTTGGAAGACAATGCAGCATAAAACACCCAATTGAAAAGCAAAAAGCAAAAAAAGAAACTTTTTTAAAGGATAGTTTAAGAGACCTCTGTGACAACACCAAATGTAACAATATTCACATCATAGGGGTACCAGAAGGAGACGAGAGAAAGTGAGGGATTAAGAACCTATTTGAACAAATAATCACTGAAAACTTTCCTACTCTGGTGATGGAAATAGACATATAAGCCCAGGGAGCATACAGAGTCCCAAACAAGATGAACCCAAACAGGCCCACACCAAGATACATTATAATTAAAATGGCAAAGGTTAAAGACTAAGAGAGAATCCTAAAAGCAGCGAGAGAAAGGTAACTAGTATCTTATACGGGAGCTCCCATAAGATTATCAGCTGATTTCTCAACAGAAACTTTGCAGTCCAGAATGGCCTGGCATGAAATATTCAAAATGATGAAAAACAAGGACCTACAACCAAGAGTATTCTACCCAGCAAGGCTATCATTTAAAATCAAAGGAGAGATAAAGAGCTTCTCAGAGAAGAAAAAGCTAAAGGAGTTCATTACCAGCAAACCAACATTACAAGGAACCTTAGAGGGACTTCTTTAAAACCATATGTGTATATATATACATACATATGAACATATGTATCTCCCAGGAAGACAGCAGGATGGAGCATCAGAGCTCAACAAACCAATTCAGATTGAGATTTGGCCCTGGGCATGGGGACAGTGCTCAAACAGCAAAGATAGCACCCGTATGGTGGCTGTACTGAAGAAACACCTCATATAGGGAAATAATAAATGGCAATACTACATATCTATCCACAATTATTTTCAATGTAAATGGATTAAATGCTCCATTCAAAAGACATAGGGTGGCTGAATGGACAGGAAAACAAACCCTTACATAATGCTGCCTACAAGAGATTCACTTCACATTGAAAGACACACAGAGACTAAAAGTAAAGGGATGAAAACGGAAAAAAATAAATAAATAAATAACACTGGAGTAGTAATAGATATACCAGACAAAACAGGCTTTAAAACAAAGGCTATAACAAGAGACAAACAAAGACCCAGTAATCCCACTTCTGGGTATTTATCCGAAAAAAACCCCAAACTCTAATTCAAGAGAACACCTGCATCCATATATTCATTGCAGCATTGTTTACAATGGCCAAGAAGTGGAGGCAGTCTGGGTGTCCATCAATGGATAAATGGATAAAGAGGAGGTGGTACATACATACAATAGAATATTACTCAGCCAGGAAAGGAAATCGGTTTTTGCCATCTGCAGAATTCATGGATGGACCTGGAAGGTACTACGCTAAATGGAGTATGTCAGACAGAAAAAGACAGATGCAATGTGATTTTGCTTATATACGGAATCTAAAGAACAAAATAAATAACAAAACAGAAACATACTCATAGATATAGAAATTATTTTGATGTCTGCCAGATGGGAGGGTGTTTGGGGACAAGGTGGAAAAGTGAAGGGATTAAGAAGTACATATTGGTAGTAACAAAATACTCATGGGATGTAAAGCATAGGGAATATAGTCAATAATCTGGTAACAACTATGCTCTCATATGGTGCCAGGTTGATACTAGTCAGGGTGCCAGGTGGATACTAGATCACTTCTTCAATTACATAAATGTCTAACTGCTAAGTATGCTGTACATCTGAACCTAATATCAAATAATATTGAATGTCAACTGTAATTGAAAATATTTTAAAAGGGCGAAAAGATGAAGGGGAATAAGAAGTCCAAATTTCCAGGTATAAAATAGATAAGTCATGGGGAATAATACAGTCAATAATATTGTGATCGCATGGTACGGTGTCAGATGGTTGCTGGACTTACCATGATGATCATTTCTTTAGGTTTATAAATGTTGAAAAATTATGGTGTACTCCTCAAACTAATACAATATTGTATGATAGCTATATTTTTAATAAAAATCTTTATACATAATTTAAAAATTAGGCCATCCAATGAATGGCATATATACTATGCATTTTTATGATATGTATTTCAAATGTAATATTACCAATGGCTTAAACAAGATAGAAGCTTAATCGCACACAAATGAAAGGCCCATGCTGGTATAGCAGTTGTGCTATACAAAATAATCAAAAGGTAAGCCTCCTTCTCTGTTGTGGTTTGTCTACCTCTGGGTTCCTAGATGGCTCACTATCACCTATACAAATTCTAGCTAGCAGTAAACAGGAAAGAGAGAAGGAAAGACATTTCCTTTTCCCTTAAGTTCATTACTTATAGGTGACAGAGATGATGTCTGCTCATATGCTATTGTCCAATACTCAAACACAACTAGCTTAAAGGGAGGCTGAGTATCTTTATTCTAGATGACCTTGCGTCTGGTATTATAAGAAGAAGGTGGAACATGAATGATGGGACATAAGTAACCAGCAGTGTTGACTACATATCTAATCTTTAACAATTCGGTATGTACGTATGTGTGTGATTTTGTGCCTCATACACATATATACATATTTAAAGGAAAAAGTATAATTCATAGCTTAACATTAATTACAATTATAACTATCCATCTGATATTATGGTGATATAATTAATACAACTTTGTCAATAAGGATTTGCTTTATGTCATAAGGCATACTAGATTCATTTTAATTTTGAAAATTTGAAATCACTGAAAAATTCCTCTGTGGATATGAAATCAATTATGCTGTTTATTCATTATTTTGTCATGTGAAAAAAAATCTTCATTGATAATTATGAACTACTGCCACAATTTTGCTTGTAACAAATCACCCCACAACTCTGAGGCATAAAACATCAATCATTTATTCTTGCTCATACATCTGCGTGGTTGCTGGAGGTTGTCTGATGTAGGCTGAATTTGGCTCCAAGCTGTAGTTTAGATCAAAGTCTGCTCTGTATATCTTTCTTGGATCAGTGGGACTACTGTGATACTTGGGACGTGTTCTTCACATGACAATAACAGAGGCACAAGAGGGCAAACTCGACTGTTACATTATGTTTTCTGGCTTTCATTTATGTCAATGTCTGTTAACAGTTCATAGACCACTGGTAAGCAAATGTTCAAGCCCCATACTAGGGGCTGACAAAGTACCTCTTTCCCACCTCGAGACATGGCGAGGGTGTGAATATACATTACTATTATAAGGAAGTGAAAATTGGGACCACTACACCAATCTGCCATAAGATCATATTGTACCACTCCAAAGTGCATGCAATTTCATGTTGCAGATTAGACTTATTCCTATAAATTAATTCATTTATTCTATATTACTTGGCTCTTATTATATGAGAGATACAAACGTTTTTTTTTTCAAAACATTTTAAGACGCACCTCCTGCTCTGTAGAAAAACAGTCTGGTGCAAGATTACAATGAAGTTAAAATCAGTTATAGTATAATGTGGTAAATTCAGCAAAAAAGATATGGAGAGGTCAATACAAATATGAGAAGAGGCATCTATTTCAGCCTAGAGAAAGGAAGAGTCTTGGGAAGATTTTGTGGAGGAAATGTTTTGAAAGGTTCTATAAAAAATTGGAATTAAATTTTATCAGTTATCTTTTGATGCATTAAAACTGCCCAAAGAACTCACAGAGGAATTTTACTCATGTCTTTGGGTTTGCTGTTGTGGCCCTGCTTCAAATGTTTTTCATTCTCTTCCTGGAGCTAGTCAGGGTATATTTTTCTCATGATAATGGCAAAGACCTAGAGAGACAGCGTGAATTCACAAACTCATCATTTTTTTTATCTCCTAAAATCCCATTGGCCAACACAAGTCACATGATTGAGCACTGTCACAATTGAGCCTTGTGACATCATATTGTGATTGAGGCAAGTCACAATATGAAGGAGTAGGGCAGGAAGTATACTCCTTTTTGTGTGTGGGTAGAATTGGAAGGTTGCAGGGCAACTGATTAAAGAGAGGGGAGAAAAGAATTAAAGCAAATAATGCAGCCTACCATATAAGTAAAAACATCACCAAAACCCCAATTTCCTACAAATACTGATCTATTTATCTATCCACATTAATGTCCATTTATATGTCTATAAATGAAAAAATGAATACATAAATACATAAAAATATGTATTTAGTCCATATCATGTGATAGGCACTATATGTTTGGATTCATTAATAAATATATATTATTAATACACACCACACTAATTCCTATAGCATTGGGAATGCTCACTGATTCCATGACCCATAATAATAACGACATTTATTTAGTGTTTACTTAGACTATTTATGCCATTTTTCCTTTTTTTCACAGAATTAATTTGTGATATAAATATATGGATTTATCAATTAAACCCTTTACTAAATTCTAAGTACCAATTTCTTTTATTAATCATAGTTATATAGGACTCAATTTTGTAGACTGGCTTTATTAAAGTACAATGACCATTAATAGCAACTAATAGGTTTTGTGTTTGTGAGTGTTTCAATGTTCACAGAGAATCAAGGCTTTTACTTTGTACCACAAGAAGAGTTTTATAGCAAAGTGGATTATCAGATCTCACCCATAGAGTCTAATGGTGTAGGCATGGGCTTGAAAACACCTAATTGAAATAAGTAGAATAATTTTAACTATGTTGTTAAAAAGCAGGCCTGTGATAGTCCAGGTAATCCTGGAACACACTTTGAGAAACACCAGTTTCAGGTTTAGGAGCTCAATAGAAAAGGTATGAAGATAGCCGATAACAGCAGACAAAAATAGACCTCGATCTTTTGCTATTTTTCTGACATGTTACTTTGAACATAATATTAAAAAAATGCACTAAGTGATTATGTTTAAAGCACACTTGAACTGGGTAAATTAAGATGCAGGTTATCTTTTTATTTCATTAGCATTTGCAATGATTCTGTGGATATTTAGTAGAATTTTTTAATTGGAAGTCATAAATGAGATGCTTTTCAGATGCTTCTTGATTTTGACTTAGCAGAATTAAAGACTTTCAATAACTTGCTTTCTCACTCTTCTATTGTTAAAATGTTCTTAAGTATCATGACAAATACTTCTAATTCTAATTCTTTTCTAATATATCTAACCTGCTATAAATAATTAGTATAGTTGAATAAGCTTCCTTGCTGTTAGCTTTCTATAAAAGTGGCAGCGAGCAATATTCTTAAATTGAGACATTTGATGTGAAAATCTGATAAGTGATTACTTAATGAAATATGTAAATCCAAGCAACTGGATATGCTTAGTGTCAAATTAACTACAAGATTTAGCTTCAACAAAATTTAAAAGTTATAACAACACAGTAATAACCAAACATTATTACATTATGACAAAGTTGATCATTCATTCATTACAATAATAGTAGCTAACATTCTTTGAGCTCTTATAGGCACTTTACATATATTATTTCATTAAACCCTCATAGAAATTGCTGAGCTTGATATTGTAATTATTTTACAGATGCGGTTCAGAGAAGTAATTTCTCATGATCACAGAATAATTTAGTTCTGTTTTTCCTTACCCATTAAGCCTATCTATGGCTTAATATCATAAACGTAAGTCTGTTTTTCAATGATGAAATATTTTGGGCAACAAGGATCCAGATTATTTGCTACTAAATTATAATGCCCTTAATTATCTTATGCATTTACTCATTACATACTAATTAAGCAAGTAAAATGTGCAAGAAATTACCATAGGAACTGGGGACAAATATATAAAAAGGAAGATATGGTTTACTACCATCATAAATCTTTCAATCTCAAAGGTTTTTTGTTTGTTTGTTTGTTTTGTTTTGTTTTCAGTCAGTCTGATAGGTTTAATAAACATTCACTGACTGACTGAATGGCTGACAAATGGAAGTAGGCCTGCCCATCTTTCCCCTATAAATTTTTGTTTTTCTACTGTTTGCCTGAAAACTACAAAAGGGAGGTTTTTAGAATTGTTCATAAAGATAGGTATTTGAATAAAGAACTAAAGAAATAACCTATAAATAAACTAAATCCATCAGTTTCTTTTGGTTGCAACTGACAGGAAATGTAACAAAGTTGGATGTCACAGAAAAGGAGGGATACTGGCTAACATATGAGGTGTGATGAAAAGATATGGTGAATGTTTAAATTTTAAAAAATATCACAGTAAAATATACATTGTCATTAATCCCCCTCAAAATACAGCCCCTTGCTTCTAACCCACTTATCCCATCATTCTTGCCAATTTCTGAAGCGATTCTGGAAGTCCTCTTTCATGAGTGTCTTTACTTCATCCTTCATCATGACAACACTGCGTGTCACACATCACTTCTGGTATGGCAATTTCTGTCAAATAAAAACATTGTGGTGTGTCCTCATTCACCTTATTCACTAGATCTGGCACCGTGCAACTTCTGGCTCTTCCCCAAGGTCAAAATGATGATGAAAGGTAAACATTTTGTATCAATTCAGAACATCAAGGAAGCCACGACAGCACAACTAAAGGCACTCATGAAAAAGGACTTCCAGAACTGCTTCAGAAAGTGACAAGAACAATGGGATAAGGGTTTCAAAGCGAGGGGGGAGGGGTGTATTTTGAGGAGGATTAATGACGATGTATCTTTTACTGTAATAATTTTTTAATTTTACATTCATTGTATTTTGTGATCACACCTTGTAAAGGAACAATATAGAGGTATCTCTATCATTAGGACAGGAACAAAATTGCACCAGGATCAATTTGCAGGATCTTCTCCCTTTGGAGGCCCTGATCTTAGGCCATGTCCCTCTAATTAACAAAATGCCTTGCTATTTCAAAGGCACTCATTGTCAGATCAGCAAGCCCAGTGTTGATGAGAGGATCTGCCATGCCATTAACAGCAGAAGTCCTGAAATGTACTTTAATTGGATTAATTCTTCTGCTCACCCCTGAAACAAGATCAGTGTCCAAAACGTGAGTGCTTCAAATCAATGAATCTAGTTCTGAAGTAAAGAGCGGTAACTCTATTCAAACCTCATGGCTGAGAAATGGCAAAGTGGGAGAAATTCCCCATATAAGTATTAGAAGACATTTGCAAATATTTTTTGATGGGGGAGGCTACGCTTTATTTGATATAGAATAGGCTGCCAGTTTGCTTAATTCTAGATAACTGAGATATGGCTGAATAATTCTACTGACCAAATACATTCACTAAGCAAATATTGACTAAGTGCCAGATATCTATTTTTCAGGTATACCATAAAAAATACTCATAAGAGAATAAACTTTGTTTTTTGTCTTAATAGCAATTCTGACTTAATAAATTATTATGTTCAATCTGAATTGTATTTTTATATAGCTGAAACTATATAAAAAGTTAAAGCTTTTTAAAGCTTGATAGATAGATGCAGAAGAAACCTTTAAGCTCACCTTTCCTTTTTTTTAAAATTGGAGAAAAAGTAACAGGCCTTTTGATTATAAGAAGGTAAAGCAAAGATCCTATTCTGGAATAAAAAGTTTACAAAGATGAAGAATTAGTTGCTTTGTATAATATTGTAAGTACTTCCTTTACTGTAAGAGAGCTGCATTAATGTTGACTATTTCCTTTATGAAAACAGATCTTTGCTAAATTTGAATTAAGACAATGTCTCTGAAAAACTATTTGGAGGAGATATGATATCTATGTGTCTTCTTATTCTTATTCAAACAGTTACCCATAAGAGATAGATCAAAACAAGATACTAGATAAAGGCTAGAAGGGAAAAACTGACCTCAAACAGATGGAGACTATGGGGCAGGACTATGAGTACTACAGCAAACATGGATTGTTCAACTGTAACTTCCTCATGTGGTATTATTTTACATTGGGAAATTTAACAGTGTTGAATGATCATTGTTAGGCAATGTTTTAGTTTGGAAGTGATGGAGTGGATTCATGAGTGTTCTTTTTATTATTGTTAGGCTCTATAACATTAATGTTACATATATTCTTTTGTACCTATCTAATACTATATTTTAAGATATAATAAAGAAAAATAATAAAGGGATTAATTAAGTCCATGCACCAGGATCCTATAAAACATGATTTGAAGAATAATGTATAATCACACAAAAAGATGTTTGCAATAATACATTACTAAAAATTACAAAGTATTATGAATGATAACATTCAATTTTTATAAATACATGTTTATAATATAGGTAGATAAATAAGAGGAAGGAATTATACTAAATTGTTAACAAAGTTTATCATAGTGGATGGGGTTATGTGTTTCTTTTTCTAAACAGTTTAGTTTAAACAATAAATATATACCATCTTTGGAAAATAGTAAAGAATTCTTAATTTCAACTAAGTTATAGTTTGAGAAAAAATATGAGTTCTTAGAGTGACTAAATCTAAGATATTTGTGAGACAGTAATATATTTGAAAATTTTACTTGGAGGATGCATTCTCACTATAATAGCTCAACTCATGAATACTCTCTCAAGCTGAATATAAAGTAATTTTATGAATCAGGTTTAAAAGAGAAGGTGGGAATAGTGTAGAGGAAATAGATAGGAGGCAGAAGTCAATGCAAGACTCAGAATTCATACTACAAGTCTTCCCCTGATGCAATAAATCACTTTCCCTGAATGCTTTTTTCCACTTTGAATCCTTTACCCGAGAAGGACTGTGACTAGGTCTGAATCCCTGTGAATATTGCTAATGGTAGCAAGGTCTGGGTTAACTTGAAAAAAAATAATATTAATAAATAACTTATAGTTCTTTCATTTTAAGACATTCTAATCAAATACAGAATTAAGTAATAGATAATCACCTTTCTTACTAAGCAGAAAGAAGGAAAAAAATATTTTCTTTACGAGTTGAAAAAAAATTAACCAAGTTTTTTTAGCCAGTAATACGTCATATCAAGACACAAAGGGGAGAAGAATATAAAAAAAATACATTATTGTTTTTCTAAGTCTACTTTTTAAAGTAATTTTTTCAATAAATAAATAAGAAAATAATTATACTTTGCAAATATTATTATAATGAAAACTATTACTACTGTCTTAAAGTACTATTATTCATTTTCGCATGTCTACATTTTGAATATATATTTGGTAAATGTAATTTACCAAAGCATGTACACATATGTAATCAATTTTAATTAATTGGTATTTTAAAAATTAATTTTCAGAATCCAAAAAATTTGATCATTTAGAATTTGTCTCATTTGTAGGCTCTTCAACACTTTCTTTTCTATCTTTTATACCAGGCGCCTGTTGGCCATTTTGCTAAACAAAGATGAAATTAGGATACCATTTTCTTTTCCCAAAACTGAGAGTTTTCACATTGAGAGTTGGAAGAGAACAAAAACGATATGTGTTTCACATCAATGAGTGACCATAATCAGAAAAAAAGTTCTTTCTCAAGAATAAATAGAGGGTCTAAGACACAGAGCAACTCCTGTCCCACACAAAATCATAATAGATTTTAGAATCAGTACGTAAAGGGTTTGAGGTGGAAAGAAGTAGAAAACTCTTATGAATAATAAATACTATAATAGAGACCTTCCTAAATGTTGTTGTTTAATTAAAAAAATTATGAATAATGTAATAAGGTGTTTGTGGAATGACAGAAATGCCAAAATGCATTACTATGTAAAAGGTGAGCTAGTTAGACTAGAGCACACAATGGAATGAAGGAGAATAACATAGAGGTAGTTCTTATTTTATGATTAAACTTTCATCTTCCTGTCATTCTACCAGCCTAAAAAACATTATATACATATAAATATAATGTGTATAATGTTCTTACCATACCCTGCGCTCATTCTTCAGTTTATGAGGGCTGAATGCCAGCAACATTTGCCTTGCCTAGAACAAGCTTGCCATCTAGTGACAATGACTGATATCTACAGAATATGGAAATGAATTTAAGTGCACACCAACATGCACGCATTACCTCAAAACTTAAACTGTTCTTTTTATTTTTTTTTTTTTTTTAACAATTTATAGAGCTCCTATTATGAGTTGGGGTCTGGAGATACAATAGCGGGGGGGAAATTAATATGGTTCAAAAAAATCCAGTAGGGAAGATAGACATTATTCAAATAATCACCAATGAAATGTAAAAATATAACAACACATATAACAACTCTGTGCCAGATTAATTCATTTAATACTCATACCAAGCCTATGAGGAAGACAGTATCTTCATTTTACAGATCAGAAAAGTAGGCGGAGAAGTGAAGTAACTTCCCCTAGGTCACACACAAGAAGAGGAATATATACCCAGGCAGTTTCACTCCCAAATCTATGCTTTTAACCACCTCTGAAAGTAAAACTGAATTTTTGATATATGTAAGCAAGATAAATATTGGACAACATTCACTCACTCAACCTCCTACAATGTGCCAGGTACTATTTTTGGCCTGTGGATAGAGAAGCAAACAGGACAATAACAAGAAAAACACTCTAACCTCATGGAGCTTATATCATAAACATACACGCGTGTGTGCACACATTCACACAAGCATTAATATATAATTTCTAGGCTGTTATATGTCAAGAAATTAATACGGCAGGATAAGTGACTAGTGGTGGATAGGTGAGGAGACACACTATTTCCAGAGCAGTCATGGAAGTTCTGAGGACAGGACATCTGAACAGAGACTGCCTAAATGTCAGGGATGTGAGCATCTGGAAGGAGAATCCTAGGGCAAGAGATAGCAACATAAAGGCCATTAGGAAGAATTCTATTTCTCATTCTGTGCCTCCACCCCACCACCTCCTCCCATCACTGCAGTAAGAATGACTAAAGGGGAGTGCACAAAAAACTGAGAAGTAGGATATGAGATCGCAGAAGTACCTAGAAAGGCTTTAGAGGACATGATAAAGACTTCAGATTTTATTCCAAGTGTGATGGGAAACTAACTGAAAGTTTCAAAAAGGGAAGTAACATGATTAAATTTATGTTTTTTTAAAGATCACACTAGTTACTGTGAGGAGAGTAGACCGTAGGGTGTGTAGAGTGGAAGTAAGGAAACTGATTAGAAGATTATTGCAACACTTCAGGTAACAGATTATAATGAAGTCTAATAATCAATCAAATCAAACTTACAAATAACTATTA
The DNA here is from genome assembly GCF_057876585.1 of Rhinolophus sinicus. Lineage (NCBI taxonomy): Eukaryota > Metazoa > Chordata > Mammalia > Chiroptera > Rhinolophidae > Rhinolophus > Rhinolophus sinicus. The sequence continues at coordinate 39,162,193 of NC_142507.1, forward strand.
ATACAGAGAAAACCGTGTCATAATAGAAGGTACAGTATATAGGAAATCAAAGGAAAGGTCACATTTAGATGAGGATCAAGAAAATCATCCAAGGGTGGCATATGCAGCATATCTAAGAACACAGAACCAAGACTATATGAGTATCTTCAAGAAAGAATAAATAGTTCAACTTCATTGTAGCATAAGGTGAATGTAAGAGTGAAACATGACTTTGAGTCAAATAATGGAGAGATTCAAAGGATTAGGGAAATAAAAATGAATCTGTCGTGCGGGGAGGCCTGCGGGGTCTCTTGCTCCCGCTCCCCACACAAGAACGCAGGATATGGTGAGGCCAAAAAGGAACACCCACGGAGCCATAGACAGGGGAGTCATACCACTATGGTCTCACTGGAGGCTGGGTTCACTGGATGTGCGACCTGCTGTCCGTTTTGTCTGCAACCCACCGAGGACTCTCTTCGACTCTCTTCGACTCTCTTCGACTCTCTTCCACTCTCCTCCTCTCTCCTCCACTCTCCTCGGCTCTCCTTCGTAGCTGCAGCAGTTATATTAGTGGCCAATGGCTCAATGGCTCAATGGCTACAGCTGACGGCCAATCAGCCACACCTGATGGCCATCTACTACCCGAGGCAGCACCCCTCCACGTGAGGCCGAGAGCCTGTAAACTACTTTCTGGGGCTCTGCCCCCACAGAATCTTTCCTTTATTTATTCTTTTTTTTTCACATGCAGGTTTCCATCCATGTTGGTGCGTCTTTTTAAATGTTCCTGAGAGTGTTGGGTACAGAAAATGTTATTCAGAAATAATTAATAAATCTGCTCAAAGACCACCAAATTGTGACACATCCATAGTCTGACAAAGTTAGGTTTATTCATTTGCTGCAGTAAGAGATTCTACATCAGGTGGTTGGTTGCTGGTTTTTATTCTTGTTCTTTTTCTTGTTGCTGCTTATTTATTTAGTGACTTTCCTAGACTAATTCTTATTTCCTTCAGTGTGTAGCTTCTGAGTCTTCAAATAGCCTTCTTCCTTTTAAGTTCTTGTTTTAATTTTTAGGCTAGGCTTCTTAAAAACCAAACCTGGGTCATTATAATTTGATGGTCAGCCAATGATTGGTCAGCAGTTTGGGGTGTTTTTTTGTTTTTCACTTTTTGTTTTTGCCTTCCTTTTTACACTTTGCCTAAGTTATCTGTGTAAGAAGGCATGATTTAAAACTTCAGGCAGTTTACAAGACAGCCTGGCTTTCACCTCCACTTGAGCAGGGCCTCGGGGTCAATTGGAGGTGAGTTGCTTTCTCCTTTCCCTGGTCTTTCCTAGTCAGGCACACAACCCTACATATATGCACAATATTATATGTCCCCAGGAATTTGTTGGAACTTTTCAGTTTCCTATGGTTGTCTTGTTCTCCATTATGACCTTTGAAATTCTTAGCCTTGCTCTAGTTTATCCCAAATGAGATCACAACTTTAGGTAGCTAAGATGTTGCCACCTGTTTGCTATTGTTTAAGTATGGGGGTAGGTCCCCCTCCCACCTTGCTGAGCTGAGCTCTGAGTCAAATCACCTAGCTCCCACACTCTGAAAATACAGAATTTCCCAGGGAATTTCAAGTTGGGCAAAATCTCGACTGTTCTCTGATGCATGGTATATTTAGTGAGTCTCCAGACACTGCAAGATCATTCCGTTGTTGGCAAAGCTACCAACTTTGGCTCACAAGTCACTGAACAGGGTGGGATAGGGCATGAAAAATAACAAGTTTAAATGTCACAGACCCTGCTGCTTTATCCATGTTCAGTTGTGACCCCACTGTTTTGCCAAGGTACAGTAGTTGCTGTTGGAACTACAATTTTGCGATCTATGATTCTGGTTAACTGAAGAGTTCTGAAATGGTTGATTTTAGTTGTTTTACCTGTGTTTTCATTATTTTAGAGGGAGAATGAGTTCACCTAGATCCTTACTCTACTATTCAGGGAGCTGAGACCTCAACCTACTTTTTTAAGAGACATTTTTGGCCCAATAAAAAGAATTCATTTTTAATTAATTGACATCTATAATAAAAACAAAAATTATTTAAATAAAAATATTAGAAAATTAAATCTATGCCATAACAAAGATGAGAAAAATAACCCTATCAACAAAACCCTGATTAAAAGGAGAGAGATTTTACCCAAATAATAATAATTAAGAAAAAGAGATTCTACATCAACAGAACTATGGGGCATTTCACCAAAGCAAAGCAAGGAAGAAGAGTCAGTGTTCTTATTGGTTTGGGGATAAGGCAGAGCTTAAGTAAAATTTAAATGACTAGTTCTGATAGGTTGAAAGCAAGCCTGGCTGGTTGGGATCAGGACTGGATTGAAAAGTGGGCTTAGGGTGCTGTTTCCTTGGAAACTATAAAGTTAAGACAAATGTGAAATCTTGTATCTGAAAACACATTATCTAAAGCTTTACGCCCAGGTAGAAAATCGAGTCTGCTTTGCTGTGTTAAAGTGACCACATAGCTCAGCTCCCCAAGCAATATGGGGATATTCCCATCTCACTAACATGACTACAAAAAGCAAAGTTTCTCATAGTCTATGATTTCAGGGAACAGCTTTTTCAATGCTATGCCAGTAGAGTTAATTAACAAAAGAAGTTTCATTTTCCTTTACATTTTTACACCACTATAGCTTTTAACGTTAATATCTGATTGATTTTTATTATTATTTTAAAATAATTTATTATACTTTAAAATGAAAAGAGAAAAAAAGCAGACAAGGATCTTTAAGGAAACACAGAATACAACAATCAAAATATATTGATTTAAACATGTTTAAAATACTAAGTATATACAATTCCAAGTATTCAGTATTTTTTTTAAAATAGTAATGTATTTAGTTATAGATCAAGAAAATTAGTAGGATTAGGTGTTTGATACTAGCAAAGCAATGCTGGAAGACCAGACTTTGGTTGGTGAGCACACAATGGAATATACAATGATGTATTATAAAATTGTACACCTGAAACTTATGTAATGTTATTAACCAATGTTACCCCATAAATATTTGATTTATTAAAACACGGATTTAAAATCCTCGTTGTGCCTAAAATGTTGAAGTTCAGTTTAAGAACACGGTAAAGCAGGAGCATGCCTGTCTTGGGAATTAATGAGGAGGAAAGAAGAGAAGATTACAGAGGTGAATGGGGACAAACTGTCATTTCCTCAGGCCACTTGTGACCTAGTCAAAGAGCTCTGAGCCTTCCTGGAAAGCAAACGACATCTAGGCCAGCAAATCACTGTAGGAGATAGCTGGACTCTATGTGGATGGGTCTTACCAAAGAAGGCTATTTGCTTGGGCAAATGGCTCCAAGTGATAGAAGCAGTAACTGAAAGAATCAAACATGGTCAGCCAGAAATTACATCACCAATATCATGAAACTGTATGGCAGAGATCTTTCAGGACCCTTGAAAGGACCACCAAAATGCCCCATATATTTAGATGTCTGTCATAAGAGAGGAAATCCACAGCGAAGAGAGAAAGTGGAGCTTAGGGCAGAAAGAGAAGGAGGTAAAGGAACAGAGAAAGCTTTCCCACTGTAGGTTCTTTTAGAGAAGTGCATAAGCTTAGAAGTGAAATTGGTATTTTAATTGGATTCGAAGCGAATCTTTATGAAAAATAATGGCTTGTTTCAAAAATCGAGATAAATAAGAAAGGTAATGGATATGTCAAGAAAGGGAAATCTAATAAAACACATTTGAAGCTGTAAAATAAAGATTTTTGGGGGTAAGTCCATGTGATCCTCCTAATTCAACCAGTGAGCTGATTACATTCAGTTGCTTTCATTTCTATAAGAAAGATTCTGCTATGGACTGAATTTTGTTCCCCCAAATTTCGTATGTTGAAGGCCTAATCCCCCATATGATTGTACTTGGAAATGAGGCCTTTGGGAGGTAATTAAGTTTAGATGAGATCATGAAGGTAGGGCCATTATGAAGGAACTAGTGCTCTTATAAGATGTGACGCCAGCTCTTTCTCTCTCTCTCTCTCTCTCTCTCTCTCTCTCTCTTTCTCTCTCTCTTCCCACCATGTGAGGACACAGCTAGAAGAAAAGCCAGGAAGAGAGCTCTCCAAGAACCTGACAATGCAGACACTGTGATCTTAGATTTTTATCCTCCAGAACTGAGAAAATAAATTTTTGTTCTGTAAGCCACCAGTTTATGGTATTTTGTTATGGCAACCCAAGCTGAGTATCACAGAGTCTGAAAAGCAGAACTACTGAGTTATAAGGAATGTTTACATTTTATTTGAATAAATGTTAAGATTTATTTTTATGAAAACTTGTGACAAAAGTTTGCCCTCATATGAACACCGACACATGATTTTATGGCTATGTAAAATGTTTTTGTTTTGTTTTTTGTTTTTACACAGGGAATAAATCTACAAATGACAATGGGTGGGATCTACACATAATCATTTCACAATAAGTAATAGAGGAAGATAGTGACATTTTGTCTTTGATCAGGGTGGTAGTTTTGCAATGAAATCTTTAGCCTATTTTCTTAAAATCATCACGCAAGTCAATGAATATGTAATCCCTAGTTGCCAGAAGGATGTATTTTAGTTTCTTGTGAATAACATTTATATTTTAATATTCAGTGACCATTAATTTATTTGTAAGGAACTATGTTAATGCTTGAAAGGTACAGAGATGAATATAGCAATTTCTTCTTCAAGAAGCTTATCAGTAATAAGGAAATTATACACACAATTAATTATAATAAAATCTGTAGTGATTTCTACTACAAAAAATAAATAGGATGAAAACATAAATTTTGCCTTGGGAAAAGGAAAAATCTTGATAGTGGTTGCATGAAACTGCTAAGTTTTGGGGTGGTTAATTACTCAAATAGCCAAAACATTGACAGTTGTCCTTTTCAGTTTTTTGATCCCTGCAATACAGAGAAGAGACTAGAGAAGCAGACATGATGTTGATTGATAATGAACAATTTTAGTGAAAAGGTAATATTTGAGCACCTGAGGAAAGTTAGGGAGCTAAACATGTAGATATCTGAGCAATGACGATTGGATTTAGTAATGTGAGGGTCATTGGTGACCTTGAAAAGGGCAATTTCAGTACAGTAGTGGGGTTGTAAACTTGACTGAAATAGACTAAAGAGAATATGGGAGCAGAAAATTGGAGACAACAAATATAAACCACTATTTCCAGGACTTTTTCTATATAGCTTTCCCCTACTATCCAAAAGTAGAGCATTCTTATGATACCTTTCATGAGCTGAAATGGTGTCAAGCAAAGAACGAATTACCATTAATTTATATGGGAAAAATTTTTGAGGAGTCCCAGACCCCTACCAAATCACACAAAACAACACATAAAACCTAAAATAACACTAACATACAGTAATAACAGTAATGATGTGATAAATATACAGTCTATGTAAAGTAGAAATAGTATTTGTACAGTGTAGTTTCATTTAACAGTGCTCACTGGAAAACAGTGTACCTGCACTTACCTCTATAATTGCTTGCTGCAAAACAAACACCGACCACTATTTTCGCCTTTTTTCTTAAAAGTGAAAATCCTCTTAGGATTTCTTTTGGTTAGTGAAAAATGGCACTAATGTGTCTTTTATAAAATCCAAGTGGTGTAGAGCAAACTTATGACAAGCAGGGGATACCTGTAAACAGAAAGAGGTGGAGTGGTAGCTGGAGAGGTAAGTGGGAACAAGAGGTTTTATTACTGTCTGCTTTGATGTTTTTAACAAAAGGATAAATAATAGCATATTTATACACTGATGAGAATGATTCAGTAAAGTACATGAGAAGTCTTCGCGACTGAGAGGCTGGCTTAACCAAGGAGCACAGACATAAGTAGAATTGATGGGAATAGAAGTCCTCAATTTTTTTCAATGAGATTAAAAGACAAGGTTATCATCTAAGCGTAAAGGTGGGAAGAAGGTGTAAGGTCAGAGGGAAGAGGAGATAATATGGAGTCAAAGATTTGTTAGACTCAGGCTGGAGAGAAAGTGAGCTAGAACAATAGGAGAGATGGTGTGTTTTCAAAACCAAGAGAATATAGTGTTTCAAAAAGACAGTGGTCAAATGTGTCAGGTGCTGCTTAGGAGTTAAAATGAGAACTGAAAAAGCCACTGGATTTAGCAACTTGGAGGTAACTGCTGAGCCTAGCAAGAACTACTCTATGGACTGATAGGATCCGATGAAAGATAAGTGCATAGTGAAGTGAGGAGAAGGTGAAGGAATTAGGATAATTTATGTCTATCTCTAGAAGTTTGGCTGTGAAGGGGGAAAATAATGCTTTTGACAAGAAGTTAGGAGGAGTGGTGAAATGGGTGAAGGGGGTAAAAAGGACAAACTTCCAGTTATAGAATAAGTCTTGGGAATGTAGTGTACAGCATGATGACTATAGTTAATGCAATATTGCGTATCTGAAAGTTGCTAAGAGATATTAAAAGTCCTCATCATAAGAAAAATAAATTTGTAACTATGCATATATAAGGTGACTTATTGTGGTGATTTCACAATGTATAAAATACCAAATCATTATGTTGTGCAACTGACACTAATATAATGTTATATGTCAATTATACCTTAATTTAAAATAAAATCAGAAAAGTACGGAATAATCTCCTTTCTCCATTTCAATTCTCTGAGGCTTTCCAGAAATAGGCCCAAACAGTTCCCCTGGCTTCATGTGAAAAAACAGGGCGTTTGGAGAAAGAAAAGAAGATGTAATAGGGATGCCCAAATATACACATGGCTGAGTGAAAAAAAAAACACTGAGGACACAAACCAAAGGAGAGGCCATAGGGGGGGAAAAAAAGCTACACATGTCTGAGAAGTACTCAGTGATACAGAGGGATCTGATGAAAATGAATCCTAGAAAACCACATTACTAGAGGCCTCCATCAAGAGATATAACCAGAGGGAATCGGAGTGAGATAAAGAACCAACATTTGGTCATGAAGTCAGATACTCCCAAACTCCACTAACTTTCCCCCCTTCCACCCCTAATGAAGAAAATCAAAACTAAAAAGGAACCAGATTGACTGTTCTCAAACTGTGTGCTGAGATGTCCCAGGTACCTCAAACACCTCACAGGGGTATTATGGAATATTTAAATATTTGATGGAAATGCAGTGAGCCTGATGTGGAGGGTAAGAACTGAGACCTTAACAGAGTTGACATTTCAAAGCAGTTTGGACTGATAATAACTAAAAATGACCAAGAAAGTATTAAATCTACCTGAGCTATTGTCAAGGGAAGGATAGGAAGATTTAACTGAATATAACTAAAAGCAATTAAGTAGAGAGAAAATAAAATTCTGTCATGTTACTATCCCACTGTGTTGTGATACCTCAATTATAGCAAATAAAGACCATTAAACTTAATCTTGCTGGTCCACGTAGCAATTCTTGACCATAGGAGGCAGTGGTAAATATTAAAGTTAATCCACTCATGCATTCATTCATTAAACATATATTTATATGTCTACTGTGTTCTAATCATTTTACTAACCATAAGAGACACAGGGAAAAGCCTGCAAAGGATAGTGTTTAAAGTAGCATGCCTGCGACAATCACAGTATATGCCTCTACATTGTCTCTGTTTTTTCTCAAAGCATTTATTACTCCCCAAAGGAACTTATTTACTTGTACTTATCTACATATTTTTGGTCTGTCTTTACTACTAGAATTAAGAGCCAAGAGAGAAAGGATTGTCTTGTTCTTCCTCTTCCCTCAATTCTCAACATTGCCATGCCTCATGGATCGATACTGGGCCCCTTCCCTTTACCTACACTATCTTTTAACCCTTGGATGTAAATACTGAATGTGTTGATGCCACATATGTATCCAGCGTTGACATGTCTCTGAATGCCATACTTACACATGTAATCGCGTACTTGAAACATGGATACTGAATAGGTACTTTGAATTTAACATATGTTCCTCCCTCCCCCATCCTCCACCACAATACCTAACAGTTTCCTCACACTAAATAGCACATCATCCACCTAGATGGTGGGTAGTTTGGGGCACTAGTCAAAAATCTAGAATTCATCCTTCATTACTCTTCTTCATCTGCAAGTCTATCAGTTCTATTTCCAAAATACATCTCAATTCTATTTCCTTCTCTCCTTCTCTACTGCTACCAAACTATTTCAAGCAGTGTCTTTTGCCTGGGCTACTGAAGTAGCCCAACTGGTCTTCCTGCTTCTACTCTATTTTTCACACTGCAATCAAAGAGAAATTTTCATATCTAAAATTTAATCATCACACACACATACCCACATACACTCAACCCTACTTAAAAAAAAAATCTGTCAGTTTCCAATTGCTCTTCAGATAATCAAGACTCCAAACAAACCTATAGTAAGTAGTCTCATGGTCTGGCTCTCTACACCTGTCATTTTGGGAGTTTTTTGCATGTTTTTTTTTTTTTTTTTTCTAGTTTTTATTAATACCTATCCCTTCCCTGCTCCACAGGGAACTAATTAAACTAATGCCCCTTGAGAGCAGAACTTTGATGTATTGTTTGATGTACTGTCTTTAACATCTAATCATGTAGCAAATAGTCATGCATAATGTTTCCATCAATGACAGACTGCATATACAAGGGTCCCATATTATAATGGAGCTAAAAAATTCCTATCACCTAGTGACATCACAGCTATTGTAATGTCATAGCACAATGCACTTAATACGTTTGTGGTGATGCTGGTATAAACAAATCTACTGTGTTACTAGACATATAAAAGTATAGCATATACAATTATGTATAATACATAATACTTGATAATGGTAATAAATGACTATGTTACTGGTTTATGTATTTACTATACAACACTTTTTATCATTATTTTAGAGTATACTGTTTATACTTACAAAAACAGTTTGCTACAAAATAGTACAGCAGCAGCTTCATACATCTCAAGTTTACCATGTCTCTTGATTGCATCATGTTCTCTTGCGATTGCTTTAATCTCTGGTTGTTTTGTACAGGCTTATAGCCCAGGAGCAATAGGCTATAACCATATAGGCTACATGTGTAGCAGGCTACCTCACCTAGGTTTTCTGTAAGTGCACTCTATGATGTTTGAACAATGAAACTGCCTAATGATACATTTCTTAGAATGTGTGTCTGTTGTTTAGCAGCGCATGACTGTAAAAAAGAGCAGCAGCAGGCACCCTAGGCCTGAAGACTGTAGCAGCTGCATCTACCATAATACTTCTCTCTAGAATCCTTGAGGCCTCACTGCATGGAGTGAGGGATACCTCTCTGCCTCACTCCATTCAGGAACTAGGCAGTATGGTGGCTCACAGCGTGACGCCCAGTCCCACTGGCAGGGTCAGAGCCCAGCTCTGCCATTTACCAGCTGTGTGACTTAAACATCTTTGTACATCAGCGTGTATCCTCAAGTGTAAAATGGTAAAGTTGTGAGGATTAAATATGTGAACACATATATATATAAAATTAGGATATCGCTCCCGAGAAGCCACCAGTTCTGTGAAGTGAACGAACACTGGCCTGAGTTCCTATCAGGCTACTTCGTACGTGCACGATGATTCCAGAAAACAAAACACTTTGTTCCTTAAACTGAGCTCTCCTGACTAAGCGGACCCTACGGAGCTGAAAACATAACTTGCTTCACTAGCCCAAGATTGTAAACCCACACGCTACAATCCTACACCAAATCCTGCTCTCCTCTCCAAAACGCAGTCAAATATTCGAGTGTTAGTAATGCGCCAGGATCAGGAACCCAGCACCGCGAGCGCCTCCTCACAGCGCTGGCGCCGCGCCCAGCCCCGCTCCCCGCTCGCACATGCGCTGCAGAGATTCCTTCTGTCCTTGGGTTTCCAACCTCTTTCCTTCCCTTGGTTGGTCTTTCGTCTCTGTTCCTTCTTTGACAACTTTTTAAAGCCTAATGTCTCTTTCGGGCGAATTTTTGCTTTTAATACCTTCAGCAGCTACCTGGAGTTTTAATCACGTTGTTTTCCCACCACTGTAGAACGTCACCCAACAGTCTGGGCAACCGAGCTCTGAAGAGAAGTCACTGGTCTGTGGAGCAAGTCTCGCGAGAAGTCGACAATCTCTCGCGTTATTTCCTTGTTTCCAGAATCCTTAGCGCGAGGCGGAAAAATACTCATTTATCTCAGCTTCTGTTGACTAGCGCATTTTTCACTGCGGTTTCTTCTGTCGGCTTCCCTGTTGCTGCTGTTTCTCGGAGTGAAATGGCGGCCCCGGAGCAGTCGTTGCCAATGTCGAGAGGATGCCAGAGCTCTGTTTCGCTTTCTCCGCCGCGGGGCGACCGAACCCTTCTAGTGAGGCACCTGCCAGCCGAGCTGACCACTGAGGAGAAAGAGGACTTGCTGAAGTATTTTGGAGCACAGTCGGTGCGCGTCCTGTCAGATAAGGGCCGACTGGTAAGGGCGCGCCGGTCCCTAGCTGTCCGGGAAGGCCCTGAGCGGGTGACGCGGCGAGTGGGAGCGCTGACAGAGGAAGAAGACAAAAGGGGGGAAGACGCGCTTTTGTAGTGGGGGGATTTCCTCTTTTCTATCAAACGATCTAGCATGCCAAGTGAAGTTTTAATTGGCTCGAGTCTGGATTAGTCAGAGCGGTGAGTAAAAGGGTAAGTGAGAAAGGCAAGGCAGAAGCATGGAAAATGGCTTAGTTATGTTCCCTTTTCAGATCCATCCTGAGAATCACAAAACTCTACATTTGGGGGTATTTCTACTGTGAGTCTACTCACAGACATATGTCACGAAGCACTTTCTAAAAACCTTGGTTTATTTACAAGCCAGTGGTAACACAGTCATTTAAATAGTGGAGAAACTACAATAGTAGAATAAACTAGTTGCAGAATTTCTACTAGATTTTTGACGAAGTTCTTCGTACAATTTTGTTCTGAAGCATCTTTCGGGGAACAATATTTTAAGACTATTAAAAGTTCCTACACAGGAATTTACACAATTACTTTGTTTTCTTTTATTCCTAATGATGTTTTAGATGGATTTCTCTCCATTAAAATGACAGTAATGTTAAGTTTCTGCAACATTGCCTCTGATGGGGCAAAACTCTGGTGTTTTAAAGTCTCTCTAGTTATTATAATATGCAGCCAGGGTTGAGAATTCCTGATATGTAAAAAGACCAGTTTTGATCCAAGTGTTAATGTATCCAAGTCCTCATGATAGGTTCAATCGACGACTTTAAGCCAAATGACAGCACCAATCCAATGTTACCATAGGCTAAGTGATGTATATATGTAAGATTTAATTTCCTGTTGCGTCTCATCAATGATATGAGGAAAGGACTTTGAACAGAATGATGTTTTTCAAGGACCTGTGGTATACCAGCGAATACAAATATTCTATGTGATTCAGTACACTTAATTAGGTCATCTTGGATCATATTAGACAAAATTAGAATGTGTGATATAATTACTCAAGCAACTGTAAATGCTTTAATAAGCATTGGCAAGAACTCTTCCTTAGTAGTGATTCATTTACTTTAGACTTATGTTCCTTTTCTGATGGTTTTAAAAATATTTACAGTTTATATTTTAAAATAGCCTTCTCATTGAACCCTTATTACAAGGATAAAGCACAAATGAAACATGCACTTGAGTAATGATTTTTCTGCTAGCGAACATTTTTAAACTGTAGTTGGCTGTATAAAGGAAAGTTTAAGATCTTTAGCTGTGTTATAAAATGGGAGATACTTTATATTTTTGCGTGATTTAAGTGTGGTCCTTTGTGTATAGTAGCGATTTTTAAACTTCTGGTTTGTTGAACTGGTTTGTTAAAAGTATATTTACAGGGCGAGCCCGGCGGCTCAGGCAGTTGGAGCTCCATGCTCCTAACTCTGAAGGCTGCCAATTAGATTCCCACATGGGCCAGTGGGCTCTCAACCACAAGGTTGCCAGTTCAATTCCTTGAGTCCCGCAAGGGATGGTGGGCTCCGCCCCCTGCAACTAAGATTGAACACGGCACCTTGAGCTGAGCTGCCTCCCGGGATGGCTCAGTTGGTTGGAGCGCGGGCTCTCAACCACAAGGTTGCCAGTTCGATTCCTCGAGTCCCACAAGGGATGCAACTAGCATCCCTGCAACTAGCAACGGCAACTGCACCTGGAGCTGAGCTGTGCCCTCTGCAATTAAGACTGAAAGGACAACAACTTGAAGCTGAACAGCACTGCTCCTCCAAAACTAAGATTGAAAGGACAACAACTTGACTTGGAAAAAAGTCCTGGAAGTACACAGTCTTCCCCAATAAAGTCCTGTTCCCCTTCCCCAATCAAATCTTGAAAAAAAAAGAAACAAGTACTTCAAAAGAAAAAAAAAAAAGTATGTGTACAACATGTTGTGTGTGTAGGTATACCTTTATACGAAAAAGGCTACATAGCTTTCATCTCAAAGAAGTCTGATCAAAAAAAAGATTCAAAACCACTATAATGAAATTAGTAGTAATCAATTAAATGATCTCAATTTTCTATCCTTTTGCAAGATTTTATTAAATGTGTGAAATCACTGTTAACTGGTAAAATATCAGACATCCTTATGAGAAACTGGAATTATATCAGAAATAATTTGTACCTTAATTCTTTTTCAGAAACATACAGCTTTTGCTACTTTCCCTAACGAAAAAGCAGCTATAAAGGTATGACTTCTTCTTTGCTATTAAAGTCAGCAATTTTCTGTTATCCAGTCTTGGTTCAAAAATGAAACGTAATGTTAAACTATAGTTTTTAAAAGTGAAAGGGTTTTTATTTAAAGATTTTGCTCCACGGGCTACATTTGGTTTGTCAGCTGCCAGCTCTTATCCATTGTTTTGGTATTTGGACATAAGAATGCTAGATTAACTGGAAAGAAAGTAAAAGTTGAATTATAATCTCATATATAATTAAAAATAAATTGTAAAGGATACAAAATTGATAACTATCTCTGTAACTGTTGCAAGGCAAGATGTTTTAAGTATTAAAGGGAGACCATATAAATATATACATATATATACACAGATACATACATATGCCTTTTAGTATATATTTAATATATATATATATATATCTTTTAATATATATGTTTAATATATATATTTATATTTAAATCCTAGGGAATCATTTGCAAAGGAAATCACCTTTTATGTAGACCTTTAATGATTAGTTGGATTTTGAGAAGAAAACAAAGGGAGATGGGCCTTCCAGGCTTCCAGGCTTGGAGAACATTAAGTTAAGCTATGAGGCATGGAAAGTTGTAAGTGGAGCAATAGTTATGGGTTGAAATGGAAATAGGACTTGCAAAATAGTTTGAGTCTAAATTTGGGTGGGAGTGAGGGAGGGATTGAATTTTGTTTAGTAGATATTCTAAAGGCATACTAATGATACTTTTGAGTTGGTCAATAATATGGTCAAATCTATGAAATCTATCTAGTAGAGTTCATGTAATGGATTGGATTTAAAAAAAAAAAATTAGAGGTAGGAAGACCAAATGGAAAGCCAAGACAAGAAATGCTATAATGACCAAGGCAAGAGAAAGGATCTGAATAAATTAGTAAGAAGACAAAGGGAGAAGTAGATATACATATATACTTTGTAGAGACTAAATTTGTAGGTGTTGTATTCCCTATAGATGTAGAGGTTGAGAGGGAACACTTTGAAGTTTTTGGACTGATTTATTGGATTATTACATTAACTGACACAAGGGGCAGGATTCAGAGGATGTTTGCAAAGGTAGATAATTAATTTCAGATATTATGTATTATTAACTTAGAGGAGTCACTGGGCTACTTCTGTGGAAATATTTTTTAAACAGTTAAAATAAAAAATACAGTCCTAGAGCTGGGGCAAGGTGAAAAATGGAGTTTCTTCAGCCAGGTGAATGAATATGGTTGCCCAAAGGAAGAAGAGCCAGGAAAGTAGACTGGCAGGGAGAAGTTAAGTAGGAAGTAGAACTGGAAAAGAAATTATCATGGATGCAAAGAGAAGAGTGTTTTAAGAAGATGATGTCATGTGATGACACGAAATGAGAAAGGAACACAATCTATTAGTAAAAGACTTTTCTATTGTGAAACAATAGAAATGACCCAAATTCTCAACAAGGGGAAGAGACGCCTTAAACTATAGTATATCCATACACTGGACTACAATTGTTGGAGAATGAGTTCAAATAAATATGCATTAATAAAGAAGGTAGCCCAGATAGAATGCATGAATAAAGTTGCAGTATGTTATGATAAAGTAACCTTGGATTTTTGGAAAACTAATAGTATATATGATAGTTTATGCATAGAAAAAATTATAAAACTATATACGAAATTGTTAATAATGTCTCTCTTGGATGGTGAGATTATAAAAGACTTTCACATATGTATTATTAATGTATAGAAATTTCTTTCAGAAGACTTTTTTAATATAGTATAGTAAGTTATAAATAAAATATGGTAATGAAAACCACATTGGTTTAGGGTCAAATTAACATGGAGAAGTGGACATGGAGCCAGTCAGTGTCTTTGGGATATAATTTGTAGTAGACAAGGAATGAGAAGAGAGGAGCAGTGAGGACTTTCAGGCTAGAATGCCATTGACTGACCAATTTTAAATGAACCACGTGAGAGATGATTAAGAATAAAGTAGCTGAGAGAAATAACGAAATTAGTTAATATAAATGCTTGAAAAGAAGAGAATGTGTGTGACATCTATTTTGAGGGGAAAGTTGTTGTAATTCAGCTTACATACCCGTATTTTTCAGATAATCAATGGTTAACTGTAGTAAAGAGGTCTAGAATTGATTTAGGGGCTTGAAAATTGTTGAAACATTTTAAAACTTGCTTTGTATAATTACAAAGTCAAATAAGGATGCATGAAGATGGTAGAATAAAATTGTAGTCTCAGTTAAGGTCTACAGTTACATTTGTTAAAAAAAATATTAGGATGAGGATAGAAGATTAGTGGTTCCATTTCTGAAGTATTGTTTTTGAGATGTTTGATGTTAGGCACCTAAAAGTTACTATCCAGTAATTTGGATACATATTCCTGGACTTTCAGGACAAACGTTTGGGCTTAAGTTATAAATAGAATCATCAGCATAGAAATGGTGTTTAAATTTAAGGTGCTGGTTTATATCACCAAGAAATCGGTCGAGTGGACCAAGATTAGGGCTGTGGAGTATGCCGGTATTAAGAGTTTGAGAAGGCATGGGCCAAAGAGATTGAGGAGTAGAAACCAGTGAGCTAGGAAGAAAACTAGAGGAAAATACGGTGTCTTGACAGCAATTGAAGAATATTTATCAAGGAAGTAGTGATTAACTATGTGAAATGATGTCAAATGAAGACTGAAAGTTGGCCACTGGCTTGGCAATACAGAATTTGTTGTTGTCTATGACAAGCAATGTAGTGGGTTGATTACAGCATGAGCTTGATTGGAGTAAATTTGAGACTGGATGGAAAGAGGAGTTTTAGATAGAGGGCTTAAGGAGTTTTACTGCCAGCATAATTAAAGGGGGGAGTGGTAAGTGAGATCAATAGATGAAGCAACAAATTTAGGATGGGAGATCCGAGCATGTTTACATACTGATGTGGATGATCCCGTAGAGGACAGAACATTAACTGTGGTAAGACTACGCCGTGCACTTCTAGAGAGTAGGTGAGAGAGCCTGGGATTTAGTATCCAGTCAAGCAACTGGATTTAGATAAAAACATGGATAGTTGATATCGTGATACCACATGGAAGGTAGAACATGTGGATGCAAATGCTGGTAGATGGGAATTACAGTGGGAATCTGAAGTTCTCCTGTGGTCACTTCAGTTTTCTCAAAGTAGGAAGCAATGTCCTAGGCTAAAGGAATGGGAGATAAATATTGTGAGGTTGAGGAACAAAGAGAGATTGGTAATAAAAGTGAACTAAGAATGTGGCATCATTAAAGTCCACCCCTAGACTTGTGGTTGTTGTAAATATAAAGTGAGACTGAGCAGATTTGTTGTTTGTTTTTCTAAACATTTCAGCTGCCTGGGTATAGGCAGAGTTTGATTTAACCAGATTTTGGTTTTGTTAAGGGATAGGAAGCAGACCCTTAATAAGTAATAAAGGTTTGGCAGCCAGAGATTTAGAAATAGGTAAGAAATACCCAAGGAAGTGATAACAGTATTAACAAAGAACATGTATAAGTTATTTTGTAGGTGGTCTCTAACAACTCATTTTTGGTAAAGTTAATCAAATTTTTTTACTCTTGTTCTTCCATCTGAAGGCATTGACAAGACTCCATCAGCTGAAACTTTTAGGTCATACCTTAGTTGTTGAATTTGCAAAAGAGCAAGATCGAGTTCATTCACCGTGTCCCTCTTCAAGCACTGAAAAAAAGAAAAGGTATGTAGATAGGTTGTTTTTTTTTTTTTCATAACGTTTTAAAGTGCTTTTTTAATTGGTTGTATTGGTATTGGACTGTTTTCAGACTAATAAGTAAATAATTTGAAATGATAGCTGGTACATCTCTCTAAATGAATCTAGTACATTAAAACAGTATGTTTATTTTTGTTCCTAATTTGGCATTAGGAACCTGAATATTGATTTATTATTAGGAATTGTTCAATGTGAAGTGGGAACAGAGGGGTAAAAAGTATTCGACTTTAAGTGGAAAGAGGGTAACTATTGTAAAGTCTTTGTTATGTTACAGATAGCAGGGTATCATGAATAGGCATGGCCTTTGAAATCCAAGACTGGTATTTAGTTCTCAGCTGTAAGTCTTTGTAGTTATATAGCCTTTAGAAATTTGCTGTACACTAATGGTTCTCAAAGACTAGTCCTGAGACCAGCTGCATCCTCTAGGATCTTGATTGGAATATAGATTCTTGAGCCTTAACCCAGTCCTACTGAATTAGAAATTGGGGGGTGGGAGATGGGATAAGGCCCCAGAAGTCTGAGTTTTAACAAACCCTCTAGGTGATTTTGATGCACATTAAAGAAATTTGAGTATCACTTTGTATACTATGTAAACTTCAGGGTCTTCTTTTTGTTTTTTTGGTCAGTGAGATTTATCATACCATCTTCATGGGGTTGGTGAAAGGTAAATTAAAATGTGCCATGCTTTGTATAATATCTGGAATAGAGAAGGTAGTCAAGAAAGGTTAATTCTGTTTCCCTCCCTTTTCATTGGTGTTTGCTTGTGAAATACTTGAAAGTTTTATTTATTATGGAACTGTTTTCATAATGCACTGTTTGAAAAGAAATTACGTTTTTTCTGTATGTGATTTTTTCACTCTGTTTCTGAAGATAAGATTAACTTTGATTCTTTATGTCCTAGGTCTGATGACCCAGTGGAAGATGATAAAGAAAAGAAAGAACTTGGTTGTTTAACTATAGAAAATGGAATTGCACCAAACCATGGGTTAGCATTATTTGTTTGTATTTTGTTGTTCTTTTGGTTTTTGTTGCTCTGTGTACAAACCATATCTTATTATATTGCAAATAAGATAATTTTTAAAGGGATGTTTTATGTCGTGTATATTTTTAATCTGTTGATTAACATTTTGAGCTGTACGAGTTTGTCAACTGAATTTGGTTCCATTAAAATGTTCAGAACTATGAGATAAGCACTGAGAAGAAATACCTTATTTTTCTTTACTCAATCAGATGGCAAGTTTCTTTTTAAATATACTTATTTGAATCTATTAGGAACAAGGTAAATCTAAGACTACTGAATTATTTGAAGAATTTTGTATGTTATCAGGTCATATAAAGAGTTTTTGATAAGCATTTTAAATATATGTTTTTTTTTTTTAGGCTGACTTTTCCTCTAAATTCATGCCTCAAGTACATGTACCCACCACCTTCAAGCACAATCCTAGCAAACATAGTAAATGCGTTGGCAAGTGTACCTAAGTTCTATGTACAGGTAAGGAGAATAAAACTTTCCTCAAAGTAAATGCTTGCGTAATTAATATATTATTTCCCATGCTAATTCTCATACTTTTTCATAATAGTATTAATCAGACTAATTCTGGCAGGCAATGATATTATAATATTTTAAAAGTGTCTTAGTTAGTTTGGGCTGTTGTAACTAAGTGCCATAGACAGGTGGCTTATAAACAACAGAAAATTATTTCTCACAGTTATGGAGTCTGAAAGTTTGAGATGAGGGTGCCAGTATAGTTGGATTCTGGTGAGGGACCGCTTCTGGGTTGATGGCCATTTTTTCTCTTTGTATCCTCACATAGCCTAAAGAGGGTGAGAGAGCTCTCAGTGGTCGCTTTCAGAAGGGATACTAATCCCATTCATAGGGGCTTTACCCTATGACCTAATTACTTCTCCAAGTCCCTGTCTCCTAATACCATGACATTGGAGGTTAGTATTAAATATACGAATTTGGTGGGTAGGAAGTCACAAGTACTCAGTCCATTTCAAAAGGTGATGAAATATTCTCTATTCAAGTAAGGCTTTTATAAACTATAGCATAAGCATACTATTAGGTTTACTAATAAACATAAAGTATTTTGGAAAATACAATTTCTGGTAATTCTTTGCTACTTTATCATACAGATTCTTTCTTAAAGGAAAAGACATAGTGAACCGCTTGGCAAATGCTTGAAAATATTGATAGTAATGGGATGTTTTTTGAAGTACAAAATATAGATGATGTTTATTTTCTTTATTATACTTCTCTGCATTTCAAAATAATCGGGAAAAAATAATATATTACAAGAACATGACATTTTAATGAGAATAATATTTGTAGAATTAACAAACATTTTAGGAAGGCTAATCTTCTGAGATATATCAGTGACTTGTTCAGGGATTATAAAAGCGAGAGGTGGGCCAGCCTCAGTACTAAATTAATCAGTAGTATTATTGTAAAGTTTTTAAGTACATAAAATATGTAAGTTGAATCATCATTGTACTATGTGATTTTTAAATGTTTTATCACTTGAAGGTACTTCATCTTATGAATAAAATGAATTTGCCCACACCTTTTGGACCAATTACTGCACGACCTCCCATGGTAAGAACGCTCTTAGAATTTTCAGGATTCAAAATTTCTCCTCCTAACGTGTGATTATAGAGGCTAAATCTTACAGATGTTGTGCCAGTGACCTCTAATGTTAACAGAAAATAATGAACAAATATAAAGTTATTGTGATAATAACATTCAAGTGGAGACCTGAAAGTAGGTGTAAACCAGAACATGAAAGAGATGCTTTTGGTAATAGAGGCCATCATTTCTGTGAGTACTGTTGTTTAGTCCTTTGATGCAGAACATTGTGCCATCCTATAAGATAATTATATTTAACAAACTTAATTATCTAAAATTTCCATTGTTCTGGTTTTGTTGCATATGAGGCTTCATTTGCAGAAGAGGTTGCTAATTTTTTATTAGAATTTATTATCCAATTTATCAATAATTTAGATAACAGTCTGTATGTCTGCTCTTGAATAATTCTAGTGAATATTTTGCATAGTACTTTTTTAGATAATAGCAATGGGAAGTTATTTTGAATGCTAACATTTAAATAGAAAATTTGCTTTTCTGTTGTGCATTGTGGATTGGCTGATTTTATAATGTGTATAATATTAGCTTCACAATTCTTCTTTGTAACTCCAATATCTCAAAACCTAGCACAGTGCAGGGATATTAGTTAAGGTTATGTTAGCTGCAATTAACAAAAAAACCTTCAAATCTTACATTCAAATCTTAGTCACTTGACACAAATATAAGTTATTTCTTGCTCATGTTAAGTCCATTTCAAAAGTAGGGCATTCAAAAGATCTAAGTTGTCTTCACTATGTCCATCCTCGGATTGATGAAGACGTTATGATGCAGCCTGCGGATCAAGAAGGAAGGGAGGATTATGTGTGTGGAATTTTTTATGCTAACATTCCATTGGCTAAAACTCAGTTAGTTACATGGTGAAATCTAACTGCAAGGGAGGTTTGGAAATTTAATCCAGCGAAGTGCCAAGAAAAAAGAGACAAGTTTTTAGATCATTTACCAGTCTGCCACAGCAGGTGTTCCCTCAATATGTTTTGAATGTGTAAAAGAATATCATGAGGTAGAGAGGTAGAAGAATCATGTATCTAAATGGAAATGTCTTTTTCTGTAAACATGATAAATTGCTTTTTTGTTTTTGTTTTTAACTAGTATGAAGACTATATGCCATTGCATGCACCTCTTCCACCTGCATCTCCTCAGCCACCAGAGGAACCTCCTTTGCCAGATGAGGATGAGGAATTATCTAGTAAAGAATCAGAATATGAAAGCAGTGATGATGAAGACCGACAGAGGTTTGTAACTTTAAATAATATTTGTTTAGATTCCAAGAAGCATACAATATGGGAAAGAGGTTTTCTTGCTCTTCTTAAATTTTGCTGTAATTCTTTATAATTTTGGGACATTAGAATTTTTCCATCCCCAGCCCCAACAATTCAAGTATATATAGTAGCTATAGATTAAGACCTGAGACTAGATATCAAGACCTAAGGAAAAAATTTTAGATTATGAGTAAATTTTTAGATTGATGATTATGGTATTATAATGTACAGAATCCTTATTATTTGTGGATTCTGTATTTGTGAATTTGCCAACTTAAAAATTATTTGTGACTCCAAAATCAGTAGTTACAGTGCTTTTACAATCTTTTGCAGACATGGGCATGCACAGAATGGTGAAAAATTTGAGTCTCTTGACATGCACATTCCTAGATGAGGTAGAACAGTCAACAGTCTGCTTTCTTGTTTCAGCTATCATACTGTAAATAAGTGTCATTTTCATGATCTGTTAGTACCAGGTTTTTCACATTTTTGTGCTTTTGGTGATATGGCGTAGTGTTAAAGTTCTGTGTAATGTTTCCGAGATCAAGAATGCTGTAATGTACCCTATGGATAAAATGTGTGTGTGAGATAAGCTCTGTTCAGGCGTGAGTTATAGTGCTGTTGACTGTGAGTTCAATGTTAATGAATCAACAGTATATATTAAATATGGTGTCCTTAAGCAGAAACACACATAAAACAAGGTATGTATTGACCCAGTTGATGAAATGTTACGAGCAGAGGCTTGCAGGAACCTAATCCTGAATTTCCCCTAGGGTCGGTGACTCATTCATTATTCACTAACTTTTTATTTCTGGAGACTATAGAATATAACTATCTCAAATAATAAGAACAAGAATACTAGATTGTGTTCATATTTTTCAGCTACTCCCCTGGACTTTTTTACCCCAGAAAAATTTTCAGAGCAATTCTGTAGGATTTCATAACAAAAACTATTCATAATAACTATGACAGATGAATTCATTTTTAACTTGGTTGTTCTTGATGATCTACATATACTTTATTTAAAGATTCTGGTGACGAGCAGTAAGTTGTTGATAATGTTCAGGTACATAATCCACAGCGTAACCTAGAACAGGAATTAGTAAACATGTTCTGTATAGCGCCAACGATTTCCATTATAGTGGGATGCGGCTGTGTTTCAAAAAAAGTTTCTATTTACAGAAACAGGCAGCTGGCTTGATTTGATCCTTGAGCTGTAATTTGCCAAGCCTGAGCCTAGAAGACAGGTATGGACAAATGACGGAATCTTAAGTAACTATCCATAGAAAAAGGCAGACACAGAAGGAGTGGTTGGAATGAGTCAAACCCAAGCAGAGAATCTGGGCAACATGCAAATCAGCAATTTGACTATTATTGAGTCAACATTCACTTAAGTAGTGGCTCTTACTATATCCTCTTTCTAGGGAGAGTGAAAATCAACACACACTTGGGCTGAAATTACACAATAAGGGTGAATAGAGTGTCTGTTTGAATACAGACGTTTAGGAAGACTGACAGTTCTTGATAGACTGTAACTTTAATTTGTTGCTAATGAAAGAACAGTAGAGAGTGCTACATAGGGTTAATTACTTATTCTCTATAAATTTTACTTTCTTTATAAAAGTAATGGTAGTAAATAGAAATGCTTTATGTAGACTGGCCAAAACCTTTTCTGTTTGTTTTTGTTTTATTATGTTTAAATTTAGGGATATAATGAGCCCTCCAAATAATTTGTCTTGAATCATGAGAACAAAGACTTTGCATGAAGTAATCTCTAGTTTCATGCTTCTCTATTATCTTCTGAAAATGTTGGAAGAAAAATAGTACTATTTATTCAGCAAATAATTCCACTGTTGTGGAAATTTGGTATATTTTGGATGAGGAATTTATGAAGGTAGACTAATGTTTTGTATAGCTGGATTTATTCATAAACATTTTGGTAAACAATGGTTGTTAAGGGGTTTAAGAATTTACAGCATATGTTTACATTTTTCCTTGCTTAAAAAAAAGGTTTAAAACTCATTTAACCACACTCTTCTCCTCCCCTGCATTTTATAATGTGTATGTTTGTTTTGCTTTTAAATTGCACAAATGTAACCCTGGATAGGTAGAGTTGTGACTAGTGGTTTTTTTAACTTCTGCTCTGTGGAGACACTGTGTTTAATCCTGGGGAAGATACAAAAATGCCCAGACACATCTATTCTAAATATTACTCATATTCAAAATGGAGATGAGCTTATATAAGGTATAAGTTGTCACACCTTGATTGTTAATTATGTTACTTTAGAATATAGTATTTGAAAACTTGGTTCTAAGTAAGTTACTTGTTTCTATAATGATTGATTTGCAACAATTATGTACAAAGTGCTTTTACTAAAAATACTTCAGTCCAGTCTGTCTTTAATAATTAGAATATGAATCAAAATAATTTATTGTGTTTGTAAGGCCTTTTGAATAGCAGTCACGAAAAGAGCAATAAAGTTACATAGATTGTGTTAATGCATTATGTTCAATTTTTCAGCATCATATCCAGCCATTTTATTTGGGCAACTAATAATTTTTATAATAAAACTTATCTTTAAAAGATAAATTTCAATTAAATAAAGTCCCAGTTCTTCCAAAGATGAAGGTTGAGCAAGGAGGTTTAGAACTTGTTCTTTTGTCAAATAGGTTATATCTTAATTGATGACTTAGAAATTATACTTATGCCATATGTATTATTTCATAATTCATAAGCCCAAATACAAATGTATGCTTAAATAGCTATGCTTTTACATTAAAAAAATTTGTTTTACTTTCTCTTCCCCCAATGTAGAATGACCAAACTAATGGAACTAGCAAATCTTCAGCCTAAAAGACCGAAAACAATAAAGCAGCGCCATGTGAGAAAAAAGCGAAAAATAAAGGATTTGCTGAATACATCTACATCTGTTTCACACAGGTAATTTTGTTTTGGATTATGAAATAAGCATTCTGTATGTACTTGTCTGCTTGATTAACTTACATTATTTAAAAACAATTATGGCAAAAATTTTAGTTGCCCGTTTGCTATAAAATTCTACATATTTTAATATTTAAATTGGATAAAATTATTATTAATTGCAATTTTAATTTCATTTAGCTTGTAAACAATATAAATGTCCCTTGAACTTGTAAGTAACTTAATATATTGTGAAGTTTGTTTAAATTATCTTTTTTCCATTTTAAAAGGAATGAGTCTTTAATCTTTGTGTTTTTTTAATTTCACGTTAAGTGAAATATGATGTTATTTCCCACCTGCGTAAGTCTTGACACCACAGTCCTATGCTTTTAATCTCTATAGCAACACTGAACAATTAAGAACAAATAATGTGAACCAAATTCAATTTTTCAGTAGCCACATTAAAAGAATAAGAAGAAACAGATGGTATTAATTTTAGTAATATATTTTATTTTACCTATTATATACAAAATATTATTTCAGTAATAATATGAAAAGTTATTGAGATGCATTACTTCTTTTTGTACAAAGTTGTCAAAGTCTGGTGTGTATTTTATATGTTAGCATTTTTTAATTTGGACAGCAACATTTCAAGTGGCTCATTAGCCACATGGGGCAAGTGGCTATTCTATTGGACAGCACAACATCATAGTGTATATAGAATACAGTACATAAAAATGCTTATATTAAATGTAGAATGAACTTTTTGGCATATTGGTAAATATCATGAAGCTTACATTCAGTTATCCTCAAGTACTGTCTGTCATTTACTGAGTACTATGAAATTTCTTAACATCTCTTCAATCTCCTTATCTATTTAAACTGGGAATTTAATAATACTCATTAGAAAATTTGTTAGGGTTTATTGAAATATTAAATGTAATTTACTTTGTGCAATGCCTGTAATGTGGTGAGTGCTTTATTAGTGTTAGCTTTTTAAATTTAAAGTAAATATGAAATAATCTTTTACTCAGGATTTTATTTAGTTACAAAGTAATGCTGTGATTGTTTATAAACAGCAGTTTACATCCAGTGCTATTACCTTCGGATGTATTTGATCAACCACAACCTGTAGGTAATAAAAAAATTGAATTCCATATATCTACCGACATGCCAGCTGTATTTAAGAAAGATTTAGAAGAGGAACAAAATGGTGAAGAACAAAATTGTGGTGAGCATATTCTAGTTCTTTAATATGCTGTATAAAAATTCTCAGTCAGCTTTTTGTGTTAGAATTAAATTTTGTATGTCATGTTTTTGTATTTTGGTATTCGTGAAAAATATTTAAAATATGCAATTAGGTCTTTCTCAATATCATGGAATACTATCCACTGGAACTTTTTTTATATAATTAAAACTAGTGCTTAATGATGAGATTGTCACTTGCCTTTTGCTTGTAATGAAGGCTAGGGTGAAAGTCGGGTTTTTTGCTGACGTTTACACTGAAATATAACAGAAGAGTTTCTTGTATTGAATTATTTTTTCATTCCCTGTTAAATGATTTTCCGTGGTTTTATTAATATAATTGTATTATTGGTTAGGAAACAAGAAATATAACTTTTATGAGTTGTAGATTTCATGTCAACTTTTTTTTAATCTAATGAATGTGGAAGATTGTTTACCAAGATACTATTCTTAAGTTTAAAGATAATTTATTGAAATTACAGATATTTTTCTGCTTATTTTAGGCATTAATTTGATTTTATAAAATAATGGCATTCCTTTGTTCTTTAAATCTTTTAATTTTTGAAATAATACACGCTTACAGAAAATGTAATCAAAACAGGAGCATGTGAGGTAAAATTTTTAAAAGGTAACATCTCAAACCCCACGCTCCCCTATGCCACTTAGAAATAACCACTGTTAATAATTTGGTATATAGGTAGATACTATTCCAGACCTTATTCTTTACATGTGTAAATACATTTTCTCTGATTTTTTTTTTTTAATGGGCATCTTGTTTTACATAGTGTTCATCATTGACTCAGTAATGACTTAATTGAAAGCATAGAGCATGACAGGCTGTGTTAGGCCCTAGAAAACAAGTGGTGGTCTCTGATCTTTCAGAGTTTAAAGTCTAGTGGGAGTAGCTAATTATTTCAGAACATAAAAGTATACATTTTTACTTTTTTGTGGCTGCATAATACTCCATAGTACAGTTATATCGATATTTAATCATTCTCTGTTGGTAGAAGTTCAGATTGTTTCCATTTTCTTTTTTTTTACTGTTACAGAAAATACTGGAACATACATTTTTGTACATATATCTTTATGCATTGGTGTGGATAGGATAGAGTTCTAGTAAGTGTTGGAAATGTAGCCAGTAGAAAAACTGTAACTGATTTTAATTACAGTCTCTCTAATGGTTAGTAAGAGTACATTACCTTTTCAGATAGCTCCTTTTTTGTTTGTTTCAATAGTTATATTTTCCTCTTTGTATGTTTTTCTTTCTTACCTCATGGCTAGTTACTCTTTCCCACAAATTTTTATTTTTTAAGCTTAATTTACCAAAGGGCTTAGACCTGTAATGAGAGGGAGATAGTCATCCCATTCTACATCAGTATCAAATAGTAATATTGAAGTAACAGCAGAAGCAATTTTAAAATTTTCTCTTATTGATTGCCTGCAGGCTATAGGTTTTTTTGTTTTTGTTTTTGTTTTTAATTTTCCTAATTGAATGAGTAATTTCTTAAGTGTACAAATAATTCTTTTCTGTACTTCTTATGGGACCAAGATTAGGACTGGCTTTTTTTTTTTCTTTTGATGGGTGGAGGTTTAATGGATTTTTTTTTTTTCAGTATCCTCAAATAGGAGTATTTTATTTTAAGATATTTACTCTAGCATAATGGGATAGTCTTAATCTTTTAATCATCTTAGAAAATGTTGATAATTGTTTCACGGTATTCTGAAATCGCATTATGAAGTCTTTATACCGATTATATAAGTAATCTTGAATGACCATGTCATTAGCAGAATGCCTTTAATAATTTGTAATTTATTCAATGAATGCAAATTTCTTTTTACATAATTATTAATAGTTCAGAGTGGGTAGGTTAAAGTATTGATTATTTCCCCAAAAACACATTCTACCTGTCTACCCACTAAATATTTCATTGGATACCCTTCTGGCATTTCAAATTAAATATAAACTAAATATATCAAAAATGAATTAATTTTCTTTCCACTTTCCAGGCCCTCTAAGTGGCATCACAAAGCAACCATTTGGCTGTTTAACTCTTGTCTGTGGCTATTTTCATGTCACAGTGGCAGAGTTGAATAATCATGACCTGCAAAGCCTAAAATATTTACTACAAATATTGCCTGCAAAGCCTAAAATATTTACTATTTGAACCTTTACAGATAATCTTTGTCTACCCCTGTTGTAAAGTACTGAAAAGTACACCAAAGGGTTTTAGTGTCAAAAGATACCTTAAAAATTTTAAATGGAAAACTAAAACTATTTTGAAGGGAGGGATTTTTAATGGTTGCTGTTAATGTTAAATCTTAGATTTACCTGCTACTGGAGTTGATGCATCCAATACAGGATTTGGAAAAATCTTCCCAAAACCTAATTTGGACATAACAGAAGAAAGTAAAGAAGACTCTGATGAACTGCCATCAGAATGTATTTCTAGAAGGGAGTTGGAAAAGGGCAGAATTTCTAGAGAAGGTAATTTCATGAAATAATCAGCACTTACTCCATTTTACGTTTCTTTGACCCTTCAGAAAAAAAAACAAAAAAATCTCTTCATGTTGTTTACCCATAAGCACATAATTCAAAACCTCTCTTCACTTAATGTTTTTAATCACCACTTTTGGTTTTTAATACTCATACTTCTAGGGAGGAGAGTATCTCTCGGTATAATCTTTTCAATCCATATTTGTTTGGAAAATTTTTTGTTTGTATTCCTAAAACTTAATGTGATATCTTAAACACGGCAATGTGGCCCACACTCTTGATAGACCACAGTACTGTGTCTGGGATTCATGCAAACCAATTATTTGTTTAAAAATAATAATTTTAATTATTTGGTGATTAAAAGCCTGTATTTAAGGATATACCTTAACATGGTAGTTTTTCACTTCTAAAAGATTTTTCCTGTTTTGCACGTTTTGGGAAAATACTTAGGTGTTTTAGATTGACATGTAGCACACAATTTTTCCTATAATAATAAGAAATAGACTTCCAAGGAGCATTTTTGCATAGAGCCGTTGTCAGGAACAGATTATTGACACTAAATAAGAGTAGCTGTATAGAGATTCAGGAGCCACAGTTTGTCTGAAATACTTTATTATGTTTGAGTACTTCATTCTTACATTTAAATATGTTGATGCCTGGTGGTTTGGGAAATTGACCTTAAGCAAAACAGTTACACCAGTGATTGATAACATATTAATTTGCTTCAGTCTTCAATAAAGTAACTCACCGTAAAGGAATTTTAATAGTAGATACTTGATTGGATAAATTTTAGTTATTATAGATGACTGAAAATTTTAAATTAATTTTCATATTATTAATTCAAATTTTTAATAAGTTTTTATCCTTTAGTAACTGCTATTTTTAGGATTTTAGCATTTTCAAATTGCTTGTTTGTTTTGTCTATTTAACAGCATATTTGTATGTTATAATTATTTTTGAAAAGTTGGTGGAAATATTTTAATTTTATATCCTTGTTTTGTTTTTAAATAAGAAATGGAAACACTTTCGGTTTTCAGAAGTTATGAACCTGGTGAACCAAACTGTAGAATTTATGTAAAGAATTTAGCTAAACATGTTCAAGAAAAGGTAAGTTGAAATTTATAAATTTTATTATTTTACTTTTTGTTTTAGCTGGACCTCCTCATTTGTCTTTTTCTTATTGAAATTCTAGGACCTTAAATTTATTTTTGGAAGATATGTTGACTTTTCATCAGAAACACAACGAATAATGTAAGTGGCAGTCATATTCTCAAATATGTTTGTTTTTATCTGTTACAAATTAACCCCTTTTTTCCCAACATTTTTTCTTTAGAGATTTAAATTATATAAAGATATTACTGTTATCTGTTGCATAATTAATCTTTTAGATGTCCAGAGCAGGAGTCAGCAAACTTCTTTGTAAGTGGAAAGATAAGTAAAAATTTAATATTTTTATTTTATTGCAGGCCATATGGTATCTGTTTCAAAAATTCAATTCTGTCTTTGTAGAATGAAAGCAGCCATAAACAATACATAAACAGATGTTCATGGCTGAGTTATAGTAAAACTTTATTCATAGGAAGAGGCCTCATAAATTCCAGCCTCAACCTGCAGTTCTCAAGCAGCAGTTCTCAAACTTTAACCTATGTAAGAATCACCTGGACATCTTGGTAAAACAGTTTTCTGAATCCATCCCCAGAGCGTCTAGCTTTCTAGGTTGAGGTAGGGCCCATGAATCTGTATTTCGAAAAAGCTCATTGAGATGCCAAAGCCGCTGGTCCAAAGACTACACTTTGGAAACTATTTTAATAACTCTTCCAGTAATATATGGCAATCAGGCAAAATTTTTTAGATTCTTACCCTGGCAATAACTTCTTTTCATTGGGCTGCATTAAGCAAGGATCACAATTTTGTGAGAGTGGAAGAAAGGGATATGATTTGTAAATGAGTGGAGTTAGAATTTTAGTCTTTGAAATTCCATACTCAGTTAACTCCAAGAGACTCTTGACCATAAAAATTAGAAGTAGAGAGAAGTAGAACGGTAAGGGAAGAGACTTTTGGGAGGATACAAAATAGAGGCGTGACTCTAACCAGTTAGTTGTGTTTTAATCTTCTTCTGAAGTCAATACTTTAAAGTCTTATCTGGCCTATATCTTTTGAGACATATGTGCACAGGTCTTAAGATGTCTTAAAATTCTCCATTGTACTTATTAGTGTCAGATACCTCTTATCAGGATATCAAAAGTTTCTTTTGCTAGCCATGGAAAACACTGGTCCTTTTTCTTATTGCTGCCTTCGAATCATGATTATATAAGAAAAAGAAAAAAATATATATATATATATATAAATATTTTATGTATATAAATACGTATGTATATATGTATACATCCTTTCTCTTTATTTCTGATATTGCGTACAATTAAAATTGATGGGAAAAAATAATTTTATATTGAGAAAGCTGTACGTGACAAAATGATAAATTCGTAATTGTTTCCCATGGGACTAGTCATGTGAATTGAAAAAAAATTTTACTGAATTTTTTAATGTTTTACATGCTTTTGCTGGTCTTATAGATAAATGGTAGGCAATATTTTAGTTATAAATTACAGTCTGATTTTTGTAAAGAATTCTGTATATAATTTTCTCTCAAAAATGTTGAAAAATAATACACTATGGAATAATAGAACACTAACCGTGGAGTGAAAAAATCTGGTTTCTGTATCTGTCTCTAACTGTAGTTATCTTTGTGACATTGAAATCACTCAATCTCTGTAAGTACCACTTGTAAAATAATGGTTTTGACTAGGTGATCAATAAGTCCCTTCCTATTCTGAAATTCTGTGTTACTTTTCTGTGGTTCTTACCGGTCCTTCTATTCTTGGTTGTTTTTGTCACTTGAGTAGCTAGTATTGAATTGGCTGCATGAAAATTTTTTTTAAATGGAGATATGAAACAAAAAAAGAAATTTGCTTTTGTAGTTGCTAGTAATGCAATTTTTAAATCACATAAATGCATTTAAAAATAGCTGAAAAATGATACAAGTACATCATCAAACTTAAATTACTTACTTACAGAATTAATTTTAGAACCAAATACAAAATACAATTTTAGAAAGCCCTGAGTAATTAATTATGTGCTAATTAGATGGTATAGTCATTTTTTTCCTCTGAAATAGCAAAATTTTAAATTGTTCAAAATATTTCCATTCATTTCATCAAAATCACTTGACATTCTTTCAGTCAAAACCATTCTTCCTTGACTTCTAGGTTTGATATACGCTTGATGAAAGAAGGTCGCATGAAAGGACAAGCTTTCATTGGACTTCCAAATGAAAAAGCAGCAGCAAAAGCCTTAAAGGAAGCTAATGGATATGTTCTTTTTGGAAAACCTATGGTGGTTGTATCCTTTAAATCAGTCTGCAAGAACTGTGTAGTTTTTGGGAGAAGGGTATAATTGAAACTAATTTTTATTATCCTTTAGAAATCTCAATAACTGGCACTCTAACTTGAGATACTCAATTACAAACATACTTAGCTGAGTCAGATGAGTGTTATTTAGATTTTTATTGGAAAATAAAGGAACCTCAGCAGCATGAGGTTATTAAAATTTAGCCAAGTCTAAATGTTTCACTAGTACAGCACAAAAATGCATGCTCATGTTAAGCCTGAGACTACAGTGTCCAGAAATACATTTGAAACCATTAAAGAAAGATACAGTTCATTATAGTTTTATTATTCTATATTTTATTGTATTGTAATTCATGTTTGTGTGAGAGTTTTCATAACCATTGATTAACCATCCTGTTTTTAGTAGTTAATGCAGTTTGCAAACTAGAAATCAGTGGGGATAGATGACAGTGAAGGTTTTGGTGTAAAAAAATACTTACTGTAAAGAAAAGGTAAATTTTTTACTTCTACCTTACTTTAGCAGGTAGAAGGCACTCAGAAAAATAGTTGACAGGTGTCTGAGAGTAGGAGGATAAGGATAAAAGATAAATTAAAAAATGGTGCTCCTACCCTGCATTAGACGTTCTTGATAATTATTTAGAAAAGATTACTTTCATTTTTGTGAAGGAAACCTTAATTTTTAAATATTAGCAATTTGCTCGATCGGCTAGACCAAAACAAGATTCTAAAGAAGGAAAAAGAAAGTGTTAAAAATTAGTAAAGGTAAGTGTGAATATAAATAAAAGGTTAAGACTTTTTTTTAGATAAAATTAAGGAAGACTAAAAACCTGATAGAGTAGTAATTCAGTTATCTCCTAAGGTTTTTAAAGGATCAGTGGGATTTATCCACCCATCTGTCCATCTCTGTCTCTCTCTATCTAACCAGTTAATTCCCATCAAACTTGAAAATTGTAACTACAGAATGAAACCCATTTGTATGCAAAATTTAAGTTTGGAATCTTTATTAGTCTTTATTTACTTTTTCTGCATAGGTAAAGAAGTGATTCTTAATCTTTGACATGTATTATAATCGACTGGAAAGCTTGATAAAACCAACTGCTAGACTTCCCCTCACCCCCATCCAGAGTTTCTGATTCAGTAGGTCTGGGATGGGCGCCTTGGGTAACCAACCCTTCCAGTTTTCCTGTGACTGAGGGGTTTTCCAGGAAACCTGACTTTAGTGCTAAAACTGGGAAAGTATTCACCAAGCCATGACAAATTGGTCACCCGTGGTGGGGCCTGAGAATTTGCATTACTAATTACTAATTGCGCACTTCAAAGAAATATGTAGGTGTTGTTTTTTTCTGGAATGAAATCTTTTGTCTCTCAAATATGTAATTTTAATGCATATGTAAGTAATTTAATTATTAAAAGTAATAGAATTAAGCTTTTTAAACTTTAAAGTTTGTGTTACATTGATAGATTTAAGAAAGATGAGAGGAAATATATTCTTTTTGTTATTGTTTTATTTTAAATCTTTCTGCCTTTGTAAACTGGAAAAACATGAAGTAACTGAGGCAAAATTACCAGTGTTAAGCTGAAAAAATTATATAACAGAAAATTTTGCTTAATGTTTAGTCCTTTTGTGAGATACCGTGAATATCTGAATTTTTTAAAAAGTATATTGGCATAGTCAGAAGTCTTACAAATAGTAGAACAGTTAAAAATAAATAATTTTCATGTGTGTTTTAAAAGAATCATTTATTTGTAAATTTAATGTGAAAAATAAGAAAAAATTAAACTGCATTCTGCTGTTCTTCTTTAGAAGCATTCCTGCGTAAATACTGCTGTAATACTGTCATACAAAGAGTATCCTTTCTTGTTGTATCCTTTTTGGGGCAGTGCTTTTTATTTTTTGTTTTTCTCAGAAATGTTTTGTCCCTCCCCCATCCATTGATCCAGATTAAGCATTTTTTTTTTTTTTTACAATTTATTCAAATGAAATATTTCTAAAATTATCACTGTTGATTGAACAAATCTTTTATATGGTTTTTAGGTTTGTTGCTTAATATTCTGTGCTGTCCTTTAGGTTACGTAATTTTTCCAGGGAAAGTTAGTGAATCAGGTCAATTTATTTACTTGTAGAATGTATGCATTTTCTTTAATACAGAATTTAGTCTTGTTTCTTCTATTTATGTATTTCCTAAACCTAATTTAATAACACGTATATTCTGTTTTATGATATATCTGGTTTAGGTATTCTATATATTGTGTTATAAAATTTCATTGGGGAAAGAATGTTGTTGTTTTTTTTCCTTTTAAAAAGTACATGTACTGCAAAATGAAATAACTGGATTTCTATGTAAATTCCAAATGAGTATAACAGACTTCACATCTGAGATGTTATTATTTAAATCTCCTTTGAGATAGATAGCAAGTAGAAGTATGTTTTTCGAAACAAAATGAAACAAAAGGAAGCAGAGTAATAGGGAGAAGACAAAGTGTTGTCAGGGTAGCAGATTAAGTGAAACAATCCTGGTGGGTATGTAAGAACAGTGGTTTCCAGACTGGTTGATGACCAGAATCACCTAGAACAGTGGTTTTCAATCTTGGCAGCACATTGAAATGAACTGGGAAACTTTTTAAAAATTCTTATTAAGAATAAAAACAACACTAAAAGATATACTGGTGCCTGGGTTCCTCCTCCAGACTTTTGATTTAATTGGTCTGGCATGCAACATAGATATTGTACTTTTTCAAACCTCCCATAATTTTGATTCTAATATGTAACCAAGGTTGAGAACTACTGAGGAAGGATTTTTACACATAAAGACTCCAATCTCTAATTTAGAACTAATAAGTCAGAATCTCTGGGAATGGGACAAAGAATCTAATTTGAAAAGGTTCCCGTAGTGTAGTTATAAGGACTGACCAGTTTAGATACTACTTTGTTAGATTAAAGTGGTTAGGTTCCTAATACCAACCTAACCATCAAACCTTATATAAGTAGGAAAATAAAGGGTTGGTGCTTCTACATTTCCTTCTTGCAAATCCTGCTGTTATTAGTACTGTGAAAACAATTCAAAATTCTGTTAACAATCATTAGCACCATAAGAAGCACAAAAAAATTGTAGATACTGAAATTGCTATATTTCTCAATAGGGACAGTTAAATGTTTTATATTTTAATGTTATAAATCATTTTCTGTATAAACTTTTTTAGACAATTAAAGTTTTATACTGACATGATTCACTAATTTTCTAAATATAAATATTTTAGCTTTTAGTTATTTTTAAACTAATGAACTGTTTTATAGTCATAATTATTTTTAATGAACTTTTATGGTATTTTAGGTTCCTTTTGAATTCCGTATCTTTCAAGTGCTTTCCACCTTTGAGGAGAAGAAGTTGACCCCCCTGGACTATGGAACTGTGCGTAACAGCTTTTAAAGTGTATTTAAAAATTAAATCTATATGCACTTAAATTACTTTATTGGAATATATTACATGTATTTTAATCATCTTCCTCATATATAATAAATTATTTTCTATCCAATAAAATAATAGTCTTCATTTTTTAATGTGTTTTACACATCTTGGAAAGTATAATTTTATAGTTACATAACCTTTTTTATTAAGGTAATTTTACAATACTAAATATACATTTTCTTTTAATATTACAAATGTTGCCCCCCCCCTTTTTTTTAACCGAGATAGCAGTGCACTTACTTGCAATTTTTTTTTTTTTATATAGTAATCTTTTTTCTTGTAATTATTTTTTTTTTTGTTTGGTTGTTTTTTGTTTGTTTTTGGGATTTTTTTGTAGTAGTAGTGAAGGAATTTTTTCCTACTTTAAGGAATTTGTATTCTTGCTCTAATTTAGTCTTCGAATTTTGTGCCCCCAAAATTCTATCAGAATATCACTCAAACGGTGTAAATGTTTCCCATATAAAATTATTCTGTTCCCTTAGTGGAGTTAGTTTCAGCTGAATGTAAGTAGGAAGGCTTTGATATACAGGCATACCTCAGAAATATTATGGGTTTAGTTCTCAAACACTGCAACAAAGCAAGTCACAATTTTTAATTTTTTTTTATTGCCCAGTGCATATAAAAGTTATGTTTATACATACTGTAGTCTATTGAGTGCAATAGCATTATATTTAAAAAACAATGTACACACCTTAATTTTAAAATATTTTATTGCTAGAAAATGCTAACCATCATCAGAGACTTAAGCAAGTCAGAATCTTTTTGCTGGTGGAGGGTCTTACCTCGATGTTGACGGCTGCTGACTGATCAGAGTGGCAGTTGCTGAAGGATGCAGTGACTGGCAGTTTCTTAAAATAGACATCAGTGAAGTCTGCTGCATCGATTGACTTCCTTTCACAGTAGAATTTCTTTCAAAATTAGAGTCATTCTTCTCATACCCTGCCAGCCACTGCTTTCTCTACTAAGTGTATGTCAGATTCTAAATCTTTTGTTGTCATTTCAACAATCTTAAGAGCATCTTCACCAAGAGTACATTCCATCTCAAGAAATTATTTTCTTTGCTCATCCATAAGAAGCAACTCCTCATCCATTCAGGTTTTATCAGGAGATCGCAGCAATGTAGTCACATCTTCAGGCTCCACTTCTAATTCTAGTTCTCGCTATTTCCACCACATCTGCAGTTATTTCCTCCACTAAAGTCTTAAACCCCTCAAAGTCATCCATGAGGGTTGGGATCAACTTCTTCCAAACACCTATCAATGTTGATATTTTTACTTGTTTTCATAAAGCACAAGTGTTCTTAATAGCATCTAGAATGATGAACCCTTCCCAGAAGATTTTTAATTTACTCTGCTCAGATCCATCATAGGAATCACTATCTATGGCAGCCATAGCCTTACGAAATGTATTTCATAAATAATAAGGCTTTAAGTTAAACTTCTTAATCCCTGGGCTACAGAATGGATCTTATGTTAACAGACATGAAAGCAATCTTGCACATCTCAAATTCTTGGGTAACCAGGTGCATTGTCAGTGAGCAGTTATATTTTGTAAGGAATCTCTTTCTGAGCAATAGGTCTCAACAGTGGGCTTATACTGTTCAGTAAACCATGTTGTGAACAGGTGTTCTGTCATACAGGCTTTATGGTTCCATTTTTAGCATAATTCTTAAGGGCCCTCAGAATTTCAGAATGGTCAATGAGCATTAGGCTTCAACTTAAAGTCATAGCTACGTTAGCCTTAACAAGAGAGGCAGCCTGTCCTTTGAAACATTGAATCCAGGCATTGACTTTTCTAGTTATTATAGTCCTAGATGTCATCTTCCAATAAAAGGCGGTTTTATCTACATCGAAATCTGTTGTTTAGTGCAGCCACCTTCATTAATTATCTTAGCTAGACCTTCTGGATAACTTAGCTAGACTTGCAGCTCCTACATCAGCACTTGCTGCTTCACTTTACACTTTTATGTTATGGAAACGGCTTCTTAAACCTCCTGAACCAACCTCTGCTAGGTTCAAACTTCTCTTCTGCAACTTCCTCACCTCTCTTAGCCTTCAGAGAATTGAGGAGAGGTAGGTCCCTGCTCTGGATTAAGCTTTGGCTTCAGGGAATGTTGTGGCTGATTTTATCTTCTATCCAGACCACTAAAACTTTCTCTAATCAGCAATAAGCCTGTTTTACTTTCTTATCATTTGTTCACTGAAGTAGCACTTTTCCTTCAAGAGGTTTACTTTTGCATTCACAGCTTGGCTGACTGGCGCAAGAGACCTAGCCTTCCACCTATCTTGGCTTTTTTTTTTTTTTTTTTTTTTTTTTTTTTTAATTGAATAGTAAAAAGTTCATTTGATTTGAAATCCCAGCACCAGGATACAAATACAATTCCACTATTTAAAATATGTGATCTTGAGTAAGATGTTGCCCAAAAATTATTTTCCTCATTTATCTCATGAAGATAATATTCTTTCCTACCATTTTTTAAGGATTAAATTAAATCATGTTAAAATGTCTGGCTATTTATTTATTTTTATTTTTCATTTGCAGGTTGCCATTCAATATTATATATTAGTCTAAGGTGTATAACATAGTGGTTAGACGTTTATATAAGGAATCTAAAGAACAAAATAATGAAACAGAAACGGACTCAAATACAGAGAACAAACCAATGGTTGCCCAGTGGGAGGGGGATTCAGAGACGGTGAAAGGGGCAAAGGGATTAAGAAGTACAAATTGGTCCTTACAAAATAGTCATGGGAATGTAAAATACACCATAGGGAATATAGTCAATAATACTGTAATAACTACTCATATGTATAGTGCCATTAATAGTAATACGAGAAAGGACAGATTATGTAGGTCTAAATATTTGTATTTTAGTACATATAGTAGGAGCATCTGAAAGTTTTCTTATATTTCCTCAGTAAAATAGAGTGCAAGGTCATGAAGAAGAGGGGGAAAGGGTTGGACTGTGGGGAAAAAATGTGTAAAATAGACATTTAGAAAGGTGGGAGAGTGAACAGAGTCTTCTTAGAAGGATTGCTTGACAGTACTTAAAGTGCCCACTTGAAGTCCATGGTTATTCGTTTAAAAGTGAGACCATGGTTTTGTGTTTTTCTCCAGTTATGTTTAGCCTTGGTGCTACACTGAGTAGACACAGAGTTAAATTATCCAAAGTTGGGATTTTTCTAGGTGAATACAACAATGAGGAGAAAGGTATTAATATATTCAAGGGAATGATTATAAAGAAGGGATGTGGAAAGTAATCTGGGTAAAGAGCAAAGTGAGAAAATGAACGAGGCTGGTGCAGTGGAGAAATGGTATAATTGATTGTAGTTTACAGTATGGTTGAAAATGTGTTGGCGTTATTTACTAGTAGGAAGTAGAAATTTGGAGGTTGAAATAAGAGAGCAAGGTGACTGAAATTGACAATATTAGTTATGTAAGTTCTAGGATGTGAACATGGTAGTTAAGTGCAAGCAGAGTCATGGAAAGAGATGAATTCAAGAAATTGAGAAATTCGAGTATTGAAAGGATCATCTAAGTGGATTTAAAAATTATCAAGAGTTATGATAAGACTATTATGATAAGACTAGTGAGCCAGGAGATAAATGAAATTATTTCTTACAACGTGTAAATCTGAGGTATGCAAAAAACAATATTTTTAAAAATCAACTGAAATAAAACAATCTCCATTCTGCCACAGTGATAGGAAATTCAGCCTAAATAGTTTTGTGAGACTTTGTATTGTGGTTGTACAGGTGTAGGTTCTAAATTCAAGTCTTATTTGAATGGCTTAATTGCTCTATGGCCTTGGGCAAATTCTTTATCTTTTTTATCAGTTTCCGTAGGGATAATAATAATTCCTACCTTAGGGTGTTGTAAAGGTGATTTGATGAATATAAAATACTTAAAACAAGTTTGGTGTGTGTTACTCAATAAACATTAGCTCTCGTGGTAGTTATGGTGATTCTCAACTCACCCCAGTTTCCAAGGCGATGTAAAAATTCTGAAGTTTTAGGCAAAACTTCAGTCATCTTTCTACTTTGATTATCATGGAGATTCCCAGTACTTCTGTTGCTTCCTGGCTGCACTTGGAGCGTGAGACTATTTGACAAGTTTAAGAACTTTGGTATCTAGGAATTAACCTCTTCACAGATAATACACAACCATCCAAAACTCATGCCTACTTCATAAATGGAGCATATTTCTCAAGTAGTTCCAATTATAAGGATTTCCAGAGCTCATGCAGAAACTTTTTTTTTTTTTAAACTGGGTATGTCCGGAGCTGCTAACCATTATCCTAATAATTATCCTGATGATAGCTCATTATGATCCATGAGTGTTTTAAACCAAAAACAACAAAAGAACAAGACAAACAAATGAGAAACAGAAACTCATAGACACAGACAATAGTTTAGTGGTTGCCAGAGGGTAAGGGGGGTGGGGGGTGGGGGGTGGGAGATGAGGGTAAGGGGGATCGAATATATGGTGATGGAAGGAGAACTGACTCTGGGTGATGAACACACAATGGGATTTATAGATGATGTAATACAGAATTGTACACCTGAAATCTATGTAATTTTACTAACAATTGTCACCCCAATAAATTTAATAAAATAAAATTAAAAAAAAAAAATCATCGTGGAGATGAAGAAGTACTGACAATTTGAGTCTACAACAAAAGCCCCAACTACTAGTCTATCATTGAATTTTTCAGTTACTTTCAATAGGAATTATTTTTTCCTTTCTCCTGCTGAAAGGAGGACTAAGTGTGGGTCAAATATGTCACCCTTTGTCACCCTTTGAGGTAAGGAGTGAAGTTTCATGTAAGCCACATGAAATGAGAGTTGGGAAAGGGCTTGTTCTCCAAAGGAAAAGCATAGTACTGTGGAATTGAAAGAAACTAGTAGGAAAACAAATGTTTTACTATAATATGTTATCATAAAACTCTTGTTGCCATGTGGTTGTTTTCTGTTTATGTTTTCTACATGAGTGTGAGGCACCTAGATTGTTTAATTTAAGGAGAAACTCAGAATAACACCTGTGCTCCTCGCCTCATCGTAGTCATGGCTCTGCCTACTACCATTAGTAACATTAACAATCAGCATAATCCTGATGAGATAAATCATCAAACAAAACACAGTAGCATTCAAGTTGCTGTTTTAGATGATTTGGAAAGTATTTACTGGGCAAATGAGACTCCTTCAAAATCAATATCAAGAGAGATTAAGGATTTCAAAGGAAGTAAAGGAAAAGAATCAATACCTATTAAGCACCTAAAATTCAAAAGTCACTGTAGTGAGTGCTGAGATATAATTATTTGATCTTTACCATCCTATAAGAAGAGAACACTTTCCTTTGTGAGCAGTGATGGTTTTAATAAACTTCAACTGTAGTAAGAGGTTTTGTTACATTTTTCTGAACTAATGCATATAAAACAAAAAATA
This sequence comes from Rhinolophus sinicus, assembly GCF_057876585.1. Lineage (NCBI taxonomy): Eukaryota > Metazoa > Chordata > Mammalia > Chiroptera > Rhinolophidae > Rhinolophus > Rhinolophus sinicus. The sequence continues at coordinate 39,201,469 of NC_142507.1, forward strand.
GTGACCTCAGTCGGATTGTTCAGTAGAGATGAGAGTTAACCAATATGTTAGGCACATAAGAGAACTGATACTTCTTAGGAGGAATGGAGTTCCCACCGCAAGAACTTAAACTACTGTGTGTTTTAATCTGACATTTGCTGAAAGCAAACTGTAGAACTAGTATAACATTCACATGAAGGACAGTAGAGAACCTAAAATTAACAACTAAGACTCACCAATATTGGGGTAAAAAATGCCAGAAAAGGGTGGCCCTGTACCCAGCAAGCATAAGCTTTAATGCCATGGGGAAATGCTGGAGGTCAATATGTTAGAATATCTATGATTAATATACAAATATCTAAAGGGGATTGCATCTATTAAATTCAATTAGAAATCAGAAAAAATTTAACTACACAATAAATTTTAATTTTTAAAATTATCACGTAGCACCAATATACCACTTACATAGTATTTATATACTAGAATATTTGAAAAAATCTAAATTCAAGAAGAAAATCTAAGCAACAGATACATGAAACTTTTCAGAGCTTGAAAAAGATAGGTATATAAAATACCATTATATATTTATGGGGGTATTGAATATCTCACCATGGAAAAGAGAGAGATTTAATTGCAGTGGATAACTGTATAGTATTTTTCTTTAAAAAATATATTTGAAGAATATTGTGGCAAAATGTTAACATTATGAAATCCTGGTCTTGGGACATGGAATCTTTTTAATTTTTTTAATTTTTTTACATTTTTTCTCTTTGACATATATCACAACTTAAATGAAAATAAAACAAAATAGTGTTTCTCAGCTATTATTATTAACCCCCCAAAGGAGCATATTTAGACTTTAAAATCACCCCCTAAGAAATTTTAAAATCACAATATACTGTATGTTTGTTTTTGAACTGGATGTATATCTGTCCTATGGTTAAAAGAGTAAGATTTTTCTTCCTCCCCTACCCCAAGAACTAAACAACAGTGAATCATTTGGAAGACACATGGTTCTGTACCTTAAGACCTTAACAAATATATAACCTTAACAAATCATACAAATTATATTCTCTGATCTTAGCGGAATTAAACCAAATATCAGTAACAGAAAAATTTGAAAAATCTTCCAAATTCCTTGATATTAACACATTTTTAAACATCATACGGATCAAAACAGGATTTTTAAGGGAAATTAGAAAACATTTGGATTTGAATCAAAATGAAAATACATCAAAAATTTTGGGATATAGCTAAAGGAGCTGTATCACAAATTCAATCCAGAGCAAGCAGAAAAAGAAAATAACAGAAATAAGCACGAACCAATGAACTTGTAAATAGGAAACAGTAGAAAATATCATTGTAAACAAAAGTAATTCCTGAAAAGAAAAATCTAGCATCTAGCCAGATGCTAGAAGTTTCCCAATTCTATTGCTAGAACTTTTCCAATTTGTTTTCCCTTGTAAAGAAGGGGGAAAAGAAAATAATAGAAATAAGCACAAACCAATGAACTTGTAAGTAGAAAATATCATTGTGAACAAAGGTAATTCCTGAAAAGAACAATAAAATTGGCATCTGGCTAGATGGTAGAACTTTCCCAATTTGTTTTTCCTTTGTAAAGAAGGGGGGAAACACCTCTCATTTGTAACAAAATAATACTCGAGCATTTTAAACAAATTTGTTTTCATAAATTTGACAACTCAGATGAAGTGGACCAATTTTACAGCATGGCAACCAAAACTTATTTGAGAAGTAGGTAATTTGAAAAATCCTATATCTATTTAGTAAATTTATAATTAAAAATCTTCCTGCAAAGAAAACGTATGGCCCATTTGGTTTCACTAGTGAAATCTGCTAAACCATAAATGAAGAAATTAACAATTCTATGTAAAAGAACACTTCCAAATTTGTTTTATAAGTCCTGCATTACTCTGATACTAAAACCAGACATACTACAAGAAAATTACACATCTCATGAGTATAGATGCAAAAAGCCTTAAAATATTTAAAAGTTTATCAAGCAGTATGTAAAAAGGATTATGTATCATGGTCAAGGAAGTTGATCTTGGGAAATTCAGACTAGTTTAACCTCTGAAAATCCAATCAATCCATCATGTCAACAGACTAAAGAAAAAGCATAAATGAAGGGAAAGCATTTGACAAACATCTGTTCATAAAAACTCAGTAAACCAGGAATAAAAAAGTTTCCTTAATCTGATAAAGAATGCCTACAAAACCTATCTTGCCTACAAAAGATACCTTAATACTTAATGGTTAAAGCGTAAATATTTTCCTCCTATGATTGAGAACAAGGCAAGAAAATGCACACTCACCACTCCTATTCAACATCTCACTGACAGCCAGTGCATAAAACGAGAAAGGCCATACAAATTGGAAATGAAGAAACAAAATTGTCCGTATTAAGAGATGACATACTTGTTTATGTAGAAAATCCCAAAGAAAAGGTTCCTACAACTAATACATGAGTTAAGGAAGGTTGCAAGTTTAAAAGTAAAGATGCAGAAATCAAGTGTTCCTCTATATCCTATCAAAAAGCAGCTAGATATTGATTTTTTTACTAAAAATGCCATTTTCAATAGTACCAAAGCTGAAATAATTAAGTATAAATCTACCATTATATGTACTAAATCTGTATGGTGAAAAACCACCAATTTTTTATTCAACAAAAGTGAAAAATGAAGAAACATAAAGTATACATAGGTCTAAAGACTCACGATTGTTAAGATGTCAGCTCTTCCCAAATTGATTCATTTGCATTCAGAAATCCTAGCATATATTTTGCTGATATTGCCAAACTGATTCAAATTTATTTGGAAAAGCAACAAAACTAGAATAAGCACCATTTTGAAGAAAAAAAAATTGGATGAATTAGACTACCTAAATCTAAGATATATTTTAAAGCTAGAGTAATCAAGATAGCATGGCATTGGCAAAGAATTGACACATACATACTGGGATAGAAAAGTCCACTAATAGATTCACACATATATGGCATATCGTGTTTCCCCAAAAATAAGCTCTAACCAGACAATGAGCTCTAATTCATCTTTTGGAGCAAAAATTAATATAAGACATTTAGTAAAATGATATGTTTTACTTATTTACAGTAAAATAAGACTGGGTATTAATATAATTAATATAATACCGGGTCTTGTATTAATTTTTGCTCCAAAAGTTGCATTAGAGCTGATTGTCCGGCTAGGTCTTATTTTTAAGGAAACACGGTTTTAATTTTTGACAAAGATGAGAAGGCAATGGAATAAGGATAGTCATTTCAACATATGCTGGAATAATGGGACACATGTATGCAAAGAAGAACCTCAATGTGTATCTCCATCCTTACACAAAAATATATTTAAAAATGGATAATAGACCTCAATGTAAAATATAAAACTTCTAGAAAGAGCATGGAATAAAATCTGCATGACCTTGCTTAGACAAGGAGTTCTTATATACAACATCAAAAGTTTAATCCCATTGAAACAAAGAAGGATAAATTGGACTTCATCAAGTAAAGATCTTTTGCTTTTCAGAAGACACCAAGAAAATGAAAAGGCAGGCTACAGATTGGGAAAAGTCTTTGCAAAGCATATATTTGCAAAGATTGTATCCGGAATATATGATGCCCTTTCAAAACTCAATAAAGAGAAAAGAAAAAACACCACCCTACACACAAACAAAATGGAGGGTAAGTTTGAAGGCACTTCACCAAAGATTTACAAATGACAAATAAGCATACGAAAAGGTGCATAACATCATTAACCATTAGACAAATGCAAAATACAGCAACAATAAGTAGCCCTACACACCTACTAGAATGGCTTTACCAAGAGTTATCAAGAATGTGGAGCCAATACAGCTCTCATACATTTCTGATTGAAGTAAAAAAATTGTACATCTGCTTTGCAAGCAGTTTGGGAAAGTTTGTTACAAAGTTAAACATACACTTACATGTGACCTAGTCATTACACTTGTATTTATCCAAGAGGAACAAGCAACTATGTTCACACAAAAACCTGTGTGAACAAAAAACTAGGATTCTGGAAACATGGTGAAGTAGGAAGCACCAGGAATCCATCTCCCCACCTCAACACAATGCACTGGTAGAAACTGATTATTGCGGAACTCTGGAGTCTATTGAAGGCTTGCAAATTCCGGGAGAAGGTTTGGACAGTAAATTGCAGTTAATTTCATTCAATTTCAGCTCTTAAATAGCATAGTAGGAGTTACCCATCCCCTAACCCTAGCCATGTTATAGGCAGCTGTGCATGTGTTCCTGGAGCAGCTTGCACACAGTTGGTGGAAGCCAGGTCAGGCAAAAAGGACATTGACCTTCAAATTTCAGGAATCTGCTGATAGCTGATTGCTGCTTTTGATCACGAGGTACAAAGAGGTGGGCAGCCGTGCCATGTTTGCTGTACATCCTCTCATTGTAAGCTCCCCTCCTTTTCTCTGTTTTTCTTTTTCCCTTTTGGGAGCCAGACATTAAAGACTAGGACATTCAAAAACAAGTGCATAGATGGGGAAAATTAGAAATTGACCATGAATGCCTAGGGAATGTCTCAAAAAACATCTGAGAAGACCTTAGGTTTTATACCTCATGATGATCCTCAGCACAGAGCATACAATAATCAAAAAACAGAAACAAAAAAACAGCAAACCCTGAGGAAAGTGGATAATCTGATTTCCAGAGTTACCATATTGTAAAAAGTCAAATGTCCAGTTTTCAACAACAAAAAATAGCATACAAAGAAACTGGAAAGTGTATCCCATTGAAAGGAAGAAAATAATTAAACCATACCTGAGGAAGACCTGATGGCAGATACACTAGACAAAATAAAGTAATAATAAAGATGTATGAGCAAAATGGAAATATCAATAAAGGGAAAACTTACAAGAAATTCTGGATTTGGAAAGTATAGAAGAATTTACTACAGTGATTCCAGGGAAGATCTGAGTAGGCAGAAGAAACAGCAAACTTGAAGACAGGACATGGAAATTTATCAGTCTGAGGAACATAAAGAAAAAAGAGTGAAGAAAAGTGAACAGAGCTTAAAGGACTAGTGGGACATCAAGCCAACAAACATATACACTGGGAATCCCAGAAGGAGAGAAAGAGAAAAAGGGACAGAGAATATTTGAAGAAATAATGGCTGAAAACTTCACAAATCTGATGAAAGCCTTGAATATAAACATCCAAGAAGATCAACTGATTCCAAGTAAAATGAACTCAAAGACACACAGACACATTATAATCAAACTTTCAAAAGACAAAGAGAGACTCTTGAAAGCAGCAAGAGAGAAGTGAATTGCCACATACAATGTATCCTCAATAAGGTTTATTAGCAGCTTTCTCATCAGAAACTTTGGAGATCAGAAAGCAGTGAGCTGATATATACAAAATGATAAAACAACAACAACAAACAACAGTCAACCAGGAAATCCTATATCTAGCAAAACCGTTCTTCAAAAGTTAGGGAGAAATAAGACATTCCCAAATAAACACAGCTGAGAGAGTTCACCATCAGACCTGCCATGGGAGAAATGCCCAAGGGAGTCTTAACAGTTTGAAATGAAATGACACTAGACAGTAACTCAAAGCCTATGGCGAAATATAGATATCAGTAAAGGAAAATACATGGTGGAATATAAAAACTAGTATTATTGTAACAGTGCTTTATAACTATACTTGTTTTTTATATTATTTAAGAGACATACATTTAAAAATATCAGTCTATAAGTTAGTATTATTGTAACTCATTTGTTGCTCCACGTTTCCTACATAATTTAAGAGACTAATGCATTAAAAATAATTATTTATGTTTTAGGGCAAACAATGTATAAAGATGTAATTTGGGGGACTTCAACAATGAAAAGGAGTGGCAGTTTTTGTATGTTACTGAAGTTAAGCTGGTATAAATTACAATTAAAGTGTTACAATTTTAGGGTATAAAATGGTAACCACAAAGAAAACAGCTAGAGAACATGTAAAAAAGGAAATGAGAAAGTAAATATTTCACTACAAAACGTCAACTAAACATAAAACAGTAAACCATGAAATGAGGGGCAAAAAAATCTATGAGAGGTAAGTCCCTCCTTTTCAGTAATTATTTTAAGTTAAATGACAAGAGAGAATCTTTCACTTAAAACATGGAGATTAGGAAACTGGATAAAAACACATGATCAAACTGTGCTACCTATAGGAGACTCACTTTAGATTCAAAGACAGAAATAGATTTGAAGTGAATAGATGGAAATATATATTACACATAAGTAGTAAGCAAAAAAGCAGGGTGGCTATGCTAATATCAGACAAAATCGACTTTAAATCAAAAAGGTTGCAAGAGACAAGGAGGGACATGAGATACTAATAAAAGTTTCAATAGAGCAAAAAGATGTAACAATTTTATAAACATTTACATACCTAATGACACATCATCAAAATATATAAAGCAAAATACTGACAAAATTGAAGGGAGAAATAGATAATTCTACAATAATAGTTGGAAATTTCAGTACTCCACTTATGATAATGGATAAAAATGAGACCAAAGATAAGGAAATAGAGGACTTAACACAGTGAGGACTTAACACAGTAAATGAACTAGATCTAACATATACAGATCATTCTATCCAACAACAGCAGCATACACATTATTCTCAAGTACACATGGGACATTTTTCAGGATAGGCTATATATTAGAGCACACATTAAGTTTCAGTGGATTTTAAAAAAGAGATATGCAAAGTACCTTCTCTAACCGCATTGGGATTTAGTTAAAAATCAATAACATAATGGAAGCTGGAAAATTCCCATTCCCATTGAAATTAAACAATACACTCTTGAACAACCAATGGATCAAAAAAGAAATTAAATGGGAAATTAGAAAATACTTAGAAACAACCGAAAACAAAAATAGTGCCAAACTATGGTAAGTATTGAAAGTGGTACCAAGGAAAGAATTTATAGTTACAATTACTTACATTAAAAACAGTAAAGATCTCAACTCAGTAAGCTAACTTTGCAACTTAAGTAACTACCCTGTTTCCCCAAAAATAACACCTAGCCGGACAATCAGCTTTAATGCGTCTTTTGGAGCAAAAACTAATACAAGACCCAGTATTATATTACATTATATTATACTATATTATATCATATCATATCATATCATGTTATATTATATTGTAACCGGGTCTTATAGTAAAATAAGACTGGGTCTTATATTAATTTTTTCTCCAAAAGACGCATTAGAGCTGATTGTTCAGCTAGGTCTTATTTTCAGGCAAACACGGTAGACAGAAAAAGAACAAAGTAAACCCAAAGCTAGTAGAAGGAAGAAAATAAAGATTACAGTAGAGAGTAATGAAATCGAGAATAGAAAAATAATAGAGAAAAATCAATGAAACCAGAAGTTGATTGTTCAAAAAAAATTAAAATTTACAAACCGTTAGCTAGATGAACAAAGAAAAAAAGACTCAAATTAGTAAAATCAGAAATGAAGTGGGTACATTACTACAGATTCTACAGAAATTAAAAGAATTAGAGTACTATGAAGAATTCTCCACCAACAAATAGGATAACTAGGTGAAATGAATACATTTCTAGAAATTCAAAATGTACTAAGACTAAATTACAAAGAAATAGAAATTCTGAATAAGCCTAAAACTAGTAAGGATCAAATAAAATCCTCCAACAGAGAAAAGCCCTGGAAATGATTGCTTTACTATTGAATTCTAGCAAACTTTTTTTTTAATTAAAGTTGATTGGGATGACAATGGTTAATAAAGTTACATAGGTTTTAGGTGTACAATTCTTAATACATCATGAAGTCTAGCAAACTTTTAAGGAAGAAATAATACCAATCCTTAAAATTGTTCTAAAAATTGAAGAGGAAGGGAGACTTCTGGCTCACGCTGTGAGAGGAACATTACCCTGATAACAAAGCCAGGCAAAGACACTACAAGAAATGAAAACTACAGACCATTATCTTTTATGAATATTGATGTGAAACTCCTCATCAAAATAATAGCAAACTGAATTCAGCAGCTACTAAGAGGATTATACATCATGCCCTGTGGGGAGCCATGGTTACAGCTAACTCTGAGCCTTAACAGAATGGGTCGGTTTATGCTTAACCTATTTCCTCCCCCTGAGGCAATTGTCTCTGCCTGCATCTGGAGGGTGCTTGCAAGCTGCTCAGGAATGTGGTGGGAGCGGTCAGTTCCCGGACACAGAAGACTGATGGCTATTCAAGGCAATTGATAAGGATAATTGCTTTTGGGAGTTTTAGTTATTTTGTAGTTTCTGTGTCTAAAGTTAAAGATTTACTGTTAATGAGGTAATGCATTTTTGTGCTTGTTAAACTGCACGTCCACAGAATGTATAAATTCTGGGGACAGAATAAACTCAACGGCTTCAGCATCACTGGGGTCCGTGATCGCCATCATTATTTGTGTGAGTGTCTTTTTTCATTCCCACTCCCCTTTTCAGGTACTGATCGACTCGTGGCGGCTGGCTCGCCACAATGCCCAAGTGAGATCTATTTCTGGAATGCAAGGATGGTTCAACATATGAAAATTTATCACATTCGTCACAGTAAAAGAATGAAGGACAAAACCACAGGATTATCTCAATGATGCAGAAAAGGCATTTGATAATATTTAAAAAAAAAAAAAAAGGAATATGAGAATACTGCCTCAACATTATAAAAGCCATATATAATAAGTCCACAGTGAACATTATATTCGATGATGGAAATATGAACTCTTTCCTCTTAAGACCAGGAACAAATTAGAGATGCTGACTCTTACCATTTTTCTTCATCATATTGCTAGCTAGGACAATTAGGCAAGAAAAATGAATGAAAGTCATCCAAATTGAAAAGGAAGCAATAAAATTATTTCTGTTCACAGATGCTCTTTTCTTCAGCTTTACTGAGATATAATTGAAAAATAAAATTGTAAGATAAAGTGTACAACATGAAGATTTGATATTCATATACATTGTGAAAGGAATCCCTCCTATCAAGTTAATTGACATATCCATCATCTCATATAGTTACCTTTAAGTTCTACTCTTTTAGCAAATTTCAATTCTGCAATACAATGTTAACTATAGTCACTATTATACATTGGATCCTCAGACCTTATTAATTTTATAACTAAAAATTTGTATCCTTTTACCAATCTTTCTATAGTTCCTCCATCCCCTAGCCCATGGCAATCACTTTTCTACTCTATGGATTTATTTCAGATTCTGCATATAAGCAATACCATGCAGTATCTGTCTTTGTCTGGATTATTTTACTTAGAATAATGGCCTCCAAGTTAACCTATGTTGTTAGAAACTATAGGATTTTCTTCTTTTTTAATGCTGGAAATATTTCATATATATATATATATATATTTTGTATTTATACTTTATATATTCTCTATATATATTATATATATTTTTTATATTTATATATATACTATATATTTAAATGTATATACATACACATACACACACACAGAGGGTGCCAAAAAATGTATACACACTTTAAGAAAGGAAAACTGTATTACAATTGTAATACTCAATATATACTGATAGCAAAAGATGAATACAAGTCATGTTTGACTTCTGCAATTACAAGAGGTGCTCAAAGTGGTTACCATCAGCATCCAGACACTTCTGATTATGGCGAACTACTGCTTGAGCAACATTGACTAAACTGTCCACTTTTATACATTTTAAGAGATGTTAACACTGGTCAATGTTGCTAAAGCAGCATATATATATATATATATATATATATATATATATATATATATATATATATATCTCCATTTCTTGATCTATTACTCTCTTTACGGACCTTTAGGTTGTTTTCATACCTTTGAATATATACCCAGAAGTGGGATTAGTGGATCATATTGTAGTTCTATTTTTAATTTTTTGAAGAAACTTTGTACTGTTTTCCTTAGTGGTTGTACCAGTTTACATTCCCACCTACAGTGTACAAGGGTTCCCTTTTCTTCATATGCATATTTTGGACAGGACCATAAAAGGGACATTTTGTGTGGACCAAATATGGTCATGGACATTTTTGACCAGACCAAATTTCAAGGACTTTTTGGCATGGACCAAATGTCCTGCCAGGGGACCTCCACAAATTCTCAATCTTCCATGATTATCCATCCAGTTGGGCACACTCTAATTTCCCCTTCTCCCTATATGGGCAAGAGTGGGGCAGACTCTCCAACTCCCCTCAATCCATATCCTTCCACAAGGTACTATTCACCTACTTTCAGAGGCACAGTTGGGTAGAAATATCCTAGGTGTCCTGGTATAGTGTGCAGAGGCACTTTTGTTCAATTATGGATGTTCATTTAATTGTAAATCAAAGAAAAGAGAAAAAAGGAATGATTCACGCTACCATACTGCTCACATTACAGTTTTGCTACTTTTTAGAGTGGTTACTTGTTTAATGTACAAGGTGTGATCAAAACTTACAGTGACTGTTTACATTTAAAAAAATTATTACAGTAAAAGACAAATTGCCATTAATCCCCCTCAAAATACTCCCCCTCACTTTGAGCACACTTATCCTATTGTTCTTTCCACTTTTTGAAGCAGTTCTGGAAATCCTCTTTCATGAGTGTCTTTAATTGCACTGTTGTGGCTGCCTTGGTGTCCTGAATCGATTCAAAATGTTTACATTTCATGGTCGTTATGACTTTGGGGAAGAGCCAGAAGTCACATGGTTCCAGATCTGGTGAATAAGGTGGATAAGGACACATCATAATATTTTTATTTGACGAGAAATTGCTGTACCAGAAGTGATGTGTGACATGGAGCCTTTCTGTTGTGATCACAAAATACGGTGAATGCTGCTGCCGAGTGCTGTCCATTGGAAAGACAGGGATCTTTAATATGGGAAGCAGTGCATAGAACCTTATGTAGTAACAGTGTGTGATAAGTTTCAGCTTGTTCAGTGCAGTCAGTTGGGTGTGAGCTATGGTTGAGAAAAGGTGTGTTTTAAAGTGTGCCCTAAATCATCCTCCATCATGACAACACTCCATGTCACACATCGCTTCTGGTATACAGCAATTTCTGTCAAAAACATTATGGTGTGTCCTCATCCACCTTATTCACTGGATCTGGCACCATGCGACTTCTTGCTCTTCCCCAAAGTCAAAATGATGCAGGACACAGAGGCAGCCACGACAGAGAAGCTCAGGACACTCATGAAAGAGGACTTCCAGAATTGCTTCAGAAAGTTGCAAGAATGATAGGATAAGTGTGTTCGAAGCAAGGGGAAGTATTGTGAGGGGGATTAATGGCAATGTGTCTTTTACTGTAATAAATATTTTTTTTATTTAAACACTCACCATATTTTTTGATCACACCTCCTAAATGCTACTTGTCTTATCCTAGCTCTTGTTCTCTATCTCAATAAAATAACTAGATTAAATTTAGCTAAATGGTTCCAAATGACAACAAGAAGACAAGAACAATGTGCTAATGGTAGATGTTTTTTAGAAAGCTAAACTTCATGACTTTTGTATTAAAAATATTTATCCCAAAATTTTTTTTGAAATTTCACCAATTACTTAGAACTCAAAGTCTAGAAGTCACTGGACTAGTTTATTCTAATAGTCTCTTTTAAGGTTAATATTCTCTGATTCTATGATTTATTCTTCCCTTGACGGCCTACATCCCAAGAGAAAGGAAATATTACATAGATGTCTCATAACTCAGCTTAAGGGAACTTAATGGTTGCCTCTGAACAGCATAGGTTATGCTACAGTAACAAAAAACTAAAGCTCCTCCGTGGGTTACAATAGCCAAGTTTATTTTTTATGTTCATCTCACATCAACAAGGGGACTCTTCATATTAGTCACTTTACAATCTATCAGTGAAACTTCATTTTGACACATGCTTTAACAATCACAGAGACCTCAAATTAAAACATGTATCTTCTTGGTGTTTTTCATTGCCAAAGCAAATCACATGGACACTCCTGAATTCAACAGGACAGGAGTGTATATTTCACCTGCAGGAAGGAACACTGAATGTTTATGAACAACAATACATTTTATGGGTGTGTATGAGATCAGGAACAAAAATTTTAACAGAGGAAAATTAATTTTTAGAGTGAAAATTTGAACAAAACAGGAAATAAGACAATAATCCTTACTACTTGTGAAATCTTCTAAACATATTAATATTAGCTAAACAAAAACTTTCAGATTACAAAATATCTTCACATACAATATTTTATTCGATTTTTATAACAACTCAGTGATGGAGGCTGATAAGAAGCTAAGAGTTCACTATGGACTTAGACTGTTTGGTGTTGAATTTCTGTTTCAACACTGACTGAAATTTGACCATGGACAAATTACATAACTTAATTTCTCCCTGTATCACTTTATTCTGTTTAAAACTATGTATAATCATAATTCTATCTTGCATTTATATATGTGAGAAATCAATATGGTAATAAGTTAAAATGGCACATAGTAACAATGCATATTGTTAGTTGTTAGTCATTTTTGTATTTTCATCTTATTTATCAACAATACTACTATTCCCATTTTCTAAATAAGGGCCTAAATGCAATCTATAGACTTAATGTTTTCTTTAAGGTTCACATAGTTGATGGCAAAATTGGATTCAAAATGAGATTTTTGGTTTAGAGACTTTGTTTACATTCTAGTCACACTAATATTATTTAATTCATTTGAGACGATCATTCTAATATGTGCCTTTAAGGTTACTTCAGCAATTCTTTTCCCCTATAGATTAAGACAAATGGTTTAGGAGAAAAAACTAATTAAAATTGGGAGAGGATTTGGAGAAAGAGAAAGGAAGACAAAGTGAAAGCAAATAACTGGAAAGGTACAGTGTAATTAGACGGTAGGTTAACAAATTGAGGAGGGGAGGGAAGACAGTGGTTTGCTCAGGAGAGAGGAGTGATCAGGTGTGACTGTGGAGCTCCGATTACAATTTGTGTACAAATTAGATCTGGAGAATTAAAACAGGCTGTAAGAGCACCTACTGAAAGGAAGAGGATTATAGGAGATCTAGAAAGTCCTAAAGACAGCATTTTTTTCCTAAGAGAAAACAAAATGGTAACTGTTTTTGTTGCTGTTATTTTATAATTGAAAAATGACTGAACTGTGGATTTGAAAGATTGCTGATTTAAAGAAGTTGATGTGGTAAGTTATCTTAATGTTTTTTAGTATCATATAGTTACCTCCCCACACACGCTTTTTGTCTTGAAATAAGTAGCTTCTGTCATATGATTTGGTAGAGCTCGAAGTTTCACAATCTGTTTTAGGTTTGTTGACAAGTCAAGTTTCGGTTTCCAGCTGGACAAAATGTGCTATTTATATTTGAACTGCGCCTGAGCCTTCACTTAAAATGTTTCTCTCATTTCAGAGATCTATCTGGTAGGCAAACTTTATTATCTTTGCCTTCTTCTCGCTAACCTTCACATGTGACTTATCCTGAGCTCAGGTTCATTTTTTTTCTTCCTTTTTTTCGTGGGGGGCTCATAAGTGACAGAATATTGTATTGAGAAAGTTGTATATGAGATTCAATGTAAAATTCAGGGAATTATGACTTTTTAGTAAGAGAAACCACGACCTTGACCAAGTATTACAATAGTAATACTACCTGAAGCTTCTAGAATATTGAAAATGGGAAAATAGAAAAAAATAACACTTGGAGATAAATGTAAGTGATAAAATAACAAACATAGACATGACATTGAAAGTATTTCCATTAAAATTTAAATGATATTTTATTAAATTACATGTTATAAAGGTATTTAACTATGAGATATTTAGACTAATGACTACAAATGACAAGCGTAGACAACTTCTCTCTTCTTGGTTAACGTTAATTCATTTATTTGTTAAAGAAAACAATATTAGTATCTGCCTGAGATGTGAGGCTGCTTTGGATAGGGGGAAACAATTTTGTAAATAACTAATATGTAGGTAACTGATAATTACATAGAAAGGAAGCTATAGAAATAGGTACACATTACTACTTATTTTTGCTCAGCATTTTAATAGCGCTCCTTCATTTTATTTATGTCATGGCTTTGGTGTGATTTAAGTAGACTTTAAGCTAAATGAGTAAATTTATGGTATCTGATGTGTTAAGAGAAATCTGAGTTCATACTAGAGCCTTTTCCCTACAATGTCATTCATAGTGTGGATATTACATAACAAAGGCCTCTTAGGTAACTGAAAAAAAACAATTGAGAACTTCAGAAACTAACAACTTGGTGGAGAAGTCTGTTAGCAGAATTTATTTTGTCTTAACATTGGATATGTTTTATTGACACTTCAAATATAAATACTCCTTAAGGAGCATTCCTTTGTTGTTAGGATCTTATCAAATGCTCTATTTCATATTTTTAAGGAAATCCCACAGCATCTTATTTGGCACATTGTAATAACAATTAGAGCTTTAAAATAAAATTTCCTCTTTGTAGGGCAATCCTGGAAATACAAGATGTGGGCACCTGAGCATGGATATTAATAGCTGTGAATAGTTTCTCTGAGGTGAACCATTTTAGGAAAACTAATGGGGAGCAGACATAACAGCTATTTCAAGTTCTTATTTTTTTGGTTTTTTTATTGATGCCAAAGATTTGTTAACAGGTTTTACTTTACAGGATATAAATATACTTTAGTTGTTTTAATGCCTGTCTATGAAGTTCATAGCTCTTTAGATTAATTAAGATGAAAATTAAGATTAAATGAAAAAACATATGACAATGCCTTACCCTTGGTTAAAGCTTATATTTTTTTCATATCTCTACGTATACTGGAATGCTAGTATAATTCCCCAAATTGTGTCTGTAAATCATCCCTTAGTTTAATAGAATCCTAAAATGCACTGTGAAAAACATTTATTTGTTATGGAAAAAAGAGTTCAGAGTTAACTGATGAGGCAAAGATGAGAAGTTATTTTAAAACCAACACATGGTCTGCTAGAAGCTTTGAAGAGTTTAAATGAAAGAAAAGGAAATAAATTGTGGAAACAGTAGTATATTCTTTATCACCATCTATTCCTCTGGGGGATATGAAAATACTTCTGAGAATTACAAAGTATTATTAGAATTTAGGAAGACTAGAATGGAAAAAAAGAGAATGTCCAAGTGATAATACATGAAAATAGGAAAAGAGCATGAGTGTATAGCAATTTCAATAGTCAGTAAAAGTGACAATACATAACAACAATTTCACAGCATCCAAATATGTTGAGCTCTTACCATATCCATGCACTGAGATAACAGCTGTATTTGCGTTAGCTCATCTAATCATCATAAAAATGTTGAGGTACACATTACTTTTTCTGGTTTACAGATAAATTTACAGAGATTACTTTCCAGGGTCACACAGCCGATAAATGGCAAGGTTAGGATTTAAACTAGTTTGTCTAACTTCTAAGGTCATGTTCTTACCTTTTATCATTTGGAACCTTGAGTCAATTATGAAGTTCAAATGTTGCTTCGCTAACTCCCAACTATCCACTATTTACTTAGTCTTCTCCCTGTTCTCTTTTTAATGTTCGTCTATATCCAGTTAGTCTTTTGCTCTCCTTGCACATTTTCCTCCCTATATGTTTTGAAAACCTTTCTGTGAAAATGAAACTCCTCTCCCTACTTTGAAGGCACCTCTTTATATGTCCCCTCCCACCTGATCTATCTATTATGTAGATGAGTGGACTGCCCGAAGTTGTAACTTTGAATTCACCATCTCTTGATACACAGTCAACTTCAAGGGTCCAGCTTTCAAGGCCTGATAATTCACCTACTGTGCATTGGCCTATACGTACAAATTGCTTGTGGATGTCATCTGTTCTTGTTGGTCAGTGTCTGTAATAAATCAGTTAAATATTTTGTGTGATTTCTAAAACCATCATTGCTTTTTTGAAAACTCCCAGCTCTCTCTGCTTCTCCTTCATATCTAATTTTTTTATACCTCACATTAATTATATACCATATTAACTCTTCAGTTTTCCTAAACTAAGTCTGCCTCTAGTATGCGCTGTGAATGATAATGGCATTGCCATTCTTCCACTCACATGTTGTAATAATTTTCTCTGCTCTCCTAACTTCCATTCTTACTGCTTTCATCTAGTTTCCATCATTGCTCCATTTACCACTGCACACATTTTCAATTGTTTCTGTCTCAGTTCTGTTTGCCTTCTAATTCATCTGATATACTCCAAAAGCTCTAATCATGTTACTTTTCTGATGGTGAAGTCATCAGTATATACTGGATATCATCCATGTGCTTAGCAAAAAGCAGACACTCAGTTAAAATTTGTTGGCTGAATGAGGTTTTTCACACCTGTATTATTTTTGTCTTTCATAAAATTTCACTTATATTAAAAAGGAAAAGGGACACAAATTCTTTAATTTGGTATTTTATCAGGTGCCCAAAATATGTGGCTATAATGAGAACACACACACACACACACACACACACACACACACACACACACCCTTTGCATTAAGCACATGATTTGGAGGGAGAAAAAAGTCTGTTTCCTTGATTCATGGGCTTTGTGCTGGGAATGAAAAACAACTGAATTGAACATACTGGTTTTTTTTTTGAAGTTGAAACATTACAAATATTTGCAAATAGATAGTTAAGGCAATATTTTGACTATGAATTCAGTTGGCTCTGTTTGTTATTTTCCTTCTGTCAGTTAAAGACTTTAAAAATAAAATCTAATCCTAATGTATGATTAATGACTGATAAATAATGTATGATTAATGATTCTTTTATTTATATAACGCCAGATGTTTAAAAAGGTTAATATTCCCTAAATAAGAAAAACATTAAGTTCTAAAAGGTCATTTAGATTGTTTTCTTGAAAGAGTTTATGAATGTTCTTCATCTGTTAACATGATTATTGATAATCTTTTTTAGATTATGAATAAACATTCTTGTACTCTGAGTATTTATTCATGTTAACATTAACTTTGTAAAATATGTTTCTTACAGGAATATAAATAGTTGCTAGAAAAAATACTGACTACGTCAAAGCAAAATGAAGTTCTTTCTATTGCTTTCAGCCATTGGGTTCTGCTGGGCTCAGTATGCCCCAAATACCAAACCTGGAAAAACGTCTATTGTTCATTTGTTTGAGTGGCGCTGGGCAGATATTGCTCTTGAATGTGAGCGATACTTAGGTCCCAAGGGATTTGGAGGGGTTCAGGTGGGTATTGTTTATAGTATAAATTGCCGAGTTTTTGTGCTTATAGTAAATGGTATCTGTATTTGTGAAGCTGGGACAACGTTTTATTTCACAGATAAGTACTCTAAGTAAAACAGTGTGCTGAGAAAGAAAAAAAAAAATTAGTATTGTTGGCAACATTATGTTTTGTTTCTGACATATTCTTTCTTTGACAGCATATTTCCAATGTACTGTTAATAATTTCAAGTGATTATAATGTAGCTCTCTGTACAAAGATTCAGAAATAACTTTAGATAGATTATTTTCTAGAGTATCCAATGATATAAAGTAAGTCATAATTTGATACTTAAGATAGTTTTATTTGTAGATCTCTCCACCCAATGAAAATGTTGTCATTAACAACCCTTCAAGACCTTGGTGGGAAAGATACCAACCGATTAGCTACAAGTTATGTACAAGATCAGGAAATGAAGATGAATTCAAAGACATGGTTACTAGATGTAACAACGCTGGTGTAAGTGAATTAATTTCCTTTAAAACGATTGTACAAAAAATTAATTTATGTTCTCGTTCCTTTTGAGCAGGACATTTTCCATATTTTTTTATTTTTCATTTTACTATATACTTTAAAATCTAATTGTTGCTTATATTCAACTTTTGTAAATCTTTGTATATATGCCATTTTATCTACTAAAGTTAAACTTTAAAGTCATCTGATAAAGCAAATATCAACTTTTAACCCTTATAACTATACACATTTCTAGGGAATGCTTTTCTAGTTAGGAAATATACATTCCAGTTACAATATCTGCTGTCACTTTTATGTGACTTGTGTCTGCACCCGTAATTCCTAAATCTTCTTCCCCACAGTTTTTTTCTCTTTTCTCTCCTCCCCTCCCCTCCCCTCCCCTCCCCTCCCCTCCCCTCCCCTCCCCTCCCCGCCCCTCCCCTCCCCTCTCCTCTCCTTTTTAAAATGGTAAATAGATGTAATCTTTTTGAGGACAATGATGAGAGATAATATTTACCTTCCTCTCTTCAGATGCTAAGTAGACAGTAGAGGCTGGCTGCTTTCTTAGGATGATCTATGGGAATTTAAAAAATCAGTCTCTTCTGTCTCAGCTGATTCTTGCCTTCCCCAAAAAAGGGCTTTTTACAATTGTTCACAGTTATAATAGATTTTGGTTCTATCAATTTATCATGTATGTAAATATTGACCACGTAGCTACAATGCATGTAGGTCTTCAGTTCACTTTTATTTCCTTTCACACTTTACTTTTGGTCTTCTTAGAAGATCAGGTATAAAATAGAAAAGAAATATTTTGGAGTGTTATTAACATGCTGTAAACTTTAATCAGTAATATTATAGATTTCTCCCTCTCTATAAATCAAACAAATAGAAACTTTGTCTTTCAGGTTCATATTTATGTGGATGCTGTAATTAATCATATGTGTGGAAATGGTGTGGCTGCAGGAACTGGCAGTACGTGTGGAAGTTACTTCAACCCTGGAAATAGGGATTTTCCGGCTGTTCCATTCTCTGCTTGGGATTTTAATGATGGTAAATGTAGAACTGGAAGTGGAGACATTGAGAATTACAATGATCCTTATCAGGTAATGATCTGAAACAAAGTGATAGCTCATGATCTCCATTTAAATACTAGCTTAGGAAAGCAGGAGTCCAAGTCTGACTTCTTAAAAATAAGAAACTCAAAACAATATTTAAAACATTTTTTCCCAATTTAATTTCTTCCCTATTACAAAGCTCATTCACTTTCCCTATATTCTCCATTTTTATAATAGAAACTATTTCAAAGGTACGTCCATACCAGCATATCCCCAGTGCCCAATGCAAAGGCACTACAGACATATCTATTAAAGAATAAATGAATGGATAATCAAATGGCTTCTCGGGTAAATTGATGTTTCTTTGTCGATCACAAATTTTTTTATCTCATTAGGTCAGAGATTGTCGTCTGGTTGGTCTTCTTGATCTTGCCCTGGAAAAAGATTATGTGAGGTCCAAGATTGCTGAGTATCTGAACCATCTCATTGACCTTGGTGTAGCAGGGTTCAGAATCGATGCTTCTAAGCACATGTGGCCTGGAGACATGAAGGCAATTTTGGATAAACTACATAATCTAAATACAACCTGGTTCCCTGAAGGAAGTAAACCTTTCATTTACCAGGAGGTACATATATGTGCATATAAACAATAATTTAATTCATTAGAAAAATAAATGTCAGATTTAATTAAAAATGTAATTTCTATAGGTTAATGGCTGAATCATTTATATAGAGCAGTGTATAGAACAGGAAGCATTTGTATAGATCAGTATTCTTTAACCTTCTTTTATTCAGAGACTTTTCTTTATCTAACTCTTTATCGCAAGGGGATTTAAGGAAGTGCAAAGAATTTATTTAGACTACAAACATCTCTGTGTCATTTACCATCTCCTCAGAGACCATTAGAGAAGACAGACAATAACATAGTCTTGAGCCAGTCTGTCTGAGTTTAATTCTTGTCTATAGTGCTATTAGCTGTGCTCTTTCAGGCAAATTGATTAACCTCTCCATGTAACAATTTTTTCATGTGAGTAAAAGGGACAATGATAATGATTATGTCTTTTTTTTTGTCAGAGAGTCAGATAAGTTAATATTTATCAAGCACTTAGAAATATTGTTGGCCAGATATTAATTATAAGCTATTGTTATTATCATTTATATGCAAAACTAAATTAGGTCAGCATTTTCACAGGACAACAGGTCACCTTGTCATCATGTTACTTTTAATACTGTAGCATATATTTTAGCAAAAAACAAAAAAGAAAAAGAAAAAGGCAAAAAGAATCTTGGTATAATAAAAATTTGGGGGGCATTTCAAAAAACGTAAATAACAATTTTTATGTAACATTTAATTTATGGTTAAAATTCTTTCTTAAAATGATATTTTCCCCTATATTTTTTCTAGGTGATTGATTTGGGTGGTGAGCCAATTAAAAGCAGTGACTATTTTGGAAATGGTCGTGTGACAGAATTCAAGTATGGTGCAAAACTAGGCACAGTTTTGCGCAAATGGAATGGAGAGAAGATGGCTTACTTAAAGTAAATGAAATATGATTTGTCCTTTGTATTATTTCACAGACGTGTTAATCATATTATCCTCATATGAGTCATCTTCTTAGGACCTTATTTAGACTACTTTCAAGGATTCAATTACTAATAACAAGTGGTACACTTTTCCAAACTTCAATTGATCATCTTTATTTTTATAATGTCAATCATAAGGAATATTACCTAGAAACCCAAAACATAATCTAGAGATTTTAATTTATGTATTATATGACTATTCTAGATTTGCCTAATGTTTACATATAAACCTTGAAGTCCAGGTTATTATTAAGACGATTCTATCATTTATAAGATACCTACAATGTGGCCATACTGTGGAATTTACATTATATCAACTAATTAATTTTTAATATTAAAATGTTTATATTATAAAAGAATAATATTGAAGCCTTATTTTAACCCAGTTTGCCATTGTGTATAATATTATATAGATGTTAACCCTTCTGAAGTCCATCTAAATTATAATATACTAAAACTTCTGACAGGACTTTTTGATAACAAAAATCTTATACCTGTAACATAAATGTAATACAAATAATTCATATATACACATACATAGAATGTATTTGTAGATAAATATTATAGCTAGATATATATAGTTTGTATATTTAAAAACCCTACAAAATAACCATTTAATTAGAGAGAGAATTTCATTCGAGGATGCTATACTGAAAGAAATACACATTTAGGTTACTCTAAAGCTATTGTAAAAATGTGTGTGTGTGTGTGTATTTTTTTAATAGGAGCTGGGGAGAAGGCTGGGGTTTCATGCCTTCTGACAGAGCACTTGTCTTTGTGGATAACCACGACAATCAGAGAGGACATGGAGCTGGAGGAGCATCTATTCTTACCTTCTGGGATCCTAGGTAGGAAATGAAGTCCCCCTCCACTTTTTTTTTCTTTTTACCTATCTTGTAGTAATACTAAAAACATTGGTTTCTTCTCTGATGATATAATTTTGTAACTTTCAGACTGTACAAAATGGGAGTTGGATTTATGCTCGCTCATCCTTATGGGTTTACACGAGTAATGTCAAGCTTCCGTTGGCCAAGATATTTTGAGAATGGAAAAGTAAGTTTTGGTGTCATACAAAATATCTTTTTCTTAAGAAAAGGAAGACAGTTTTGTTTTAGGCATTTTACATGATGCTATTACATTTATTATTTATTTATCAAATATTTAAAGTGTAAACCTGATACAGGAATATTTTAGCAATGCAGTGGATATTAAAAACTAAATCATGGTCAAACGGTATGCAAGCTAATTCAGAAATATGACATACATACCTCTCTTCCCAAAAACACTTAAAAGTAAGGATATAGTGAGTAAAATATGTACCTCTCATAAGTGCCTACTTCACAGAATTGGTATATCAATTACAAATTAACACTTGTAAATAACTTAAAACAGTATCTGCCCATAGTATAAGCAATATAAAGACTTGTTAAATACTTAAAAAAAAAAGTTCTGTGGAAAGCAAATAAATTATATAGTTGAACTGACATTAAATAGGGAAGGTGTCTTATAGGTGGAAGGAAAATATATGTATTAAATAAAAGAAACTTGCAGACTATTCTGGGAAAGGTAAGGATGAGAAAAATATTTGGGATATGGTAAAGACATTAATCTGAGTAGAAAGTTAAGATTTCAGATACAGCATCGGATATAGCAACTTCATACCTAAAGTAGAAAATTCTCTTCACTACAAATTAGACAGATTTTTATCTAGTTTCCTCTAGATTGCTTTCAATTTATAAAGCACACTTTGTACAGCAACTCATTCTGTTGTTAGACAGCTTTAATATTTAGAAGATGTCCCTGTATATTGAGCCAACTTCCTGTAACTTCCACTAATTTGTCTTATTTGTGACATCAGGAATCATGGACTATGTCCACTTCTCTTTTTCCCATAACATTTCTACTTTTCCAAAACTTCTGCATGCTGAAAACCCTTAGTTTTGTCCACTATTCATTACATGACATGGTTTTAAAACAGACACAAATAACCTTTCTATACATAATCTGTTTTTTTTCTATGTTTATCTTTAAAAGTACCAATCAGAAAAACAATTTGAAACATCTGGTCCGATTAGGAAAGAATATGTGATATGTTGATTAATACATTTATCCAAAAGGAAGAATGAAGGAAACTAATATTTATTTAGCAATTATTATATTCAATGTATTTTCACATATGTTATTTACTTTTTATAGCAACTAAGCAATATCCCTTTTTTACAGAAGACAAAAATGGGACACAGAGAAGTTACATATATTGACTAAGTTTTCTTAACTAGTAGCAATAATGTCTGTTTTAATTCTGTTTCTGACACCAAACTTGCTATTTCAATGATATTGCACTGCCTACAGTGATAGTAAGTAACCTTGCAATTCCTTGGAAAGAAAACGAGAGGGTTAAAAAAAAATATTTGCCTTTG
Organism: Rhinolophus sinicus; assembly: GCF_057876585.1. Taxonomy (NCBI): domain Eukaryota; kingdom Metazoa; phylum Chordata; class Mammalia; order Chiroptera; family Rhinolophidae; genus Rhinolophus; species Rhinolophus sinicus. The sequence continues at coordinate 39,224,249 of NC_142507.1, forward strand.
AAATACTGGACTAGAAAATGGGAAGTTGAGGAGAAGATGATGAGAACATGGTAAAAGGGTATAAAACTGCTGAAAGAGAAGGAGTTGGATTCTAAATGAAGACACTGCAAAGACCCAAATAGGAGAGATTGGATTTAGTACACTGGAGAAGGAAGAGGCAAACACATGTAATATTAAAAATCTGAGCATTTTTTATTCTTTTTGCTAATTAAGGATATTAATGATTGGGTTGGGCCACCAAATAATAATGGAGTAATTAAAGAAGTTACTATTAATGAGGACACTACTTGTGGCAATGACTGGGTCTGTGAACATCGATGGCGTCAAATAAGGTGGGAATACTTATTTAAAGATATCCTCTAATAATAAGCTTTATTAGCATTTTATTTTAAACTGTTGAAGCACTGATGTATTCATAGCAACTATGCTGTATTTTGTTTTTAGAAACATGGTTATGTTCCGTAATGTAGTTGATGGCCAACCTTTTACAAATTGGTGGGACAATGGTAGCAACCAAGTAGCTTTTGGGAGAGGAAACAAAGGATTCATTGTCTTTAACAATGATGACTGGTAAGTAGATATCAATTAGAAATCATATTTTATACTAATATGTTCTTGGTTTATTTTTTTTTCTCTTCCTCATCATTTACTTTGTTTACATTTGAAAAATAGTCAGTAGATTAAAAAACAGAGGTCAGAAAAGAGCCAGAAAAAATGATGATAACTCTTATACTTTGATCTCTTCTTTATAAGGGCTTTTGATTCTAGGCAGAATTATTTTTTTTATGTACCCTGGTATATAACGTGCAGATACGATGCACATATATATGCTCACATGTGCACCTCACACAAGATACTCAGAGTAATTCATATAAAGCTTGTGAAATCACTAGAAGAGCAAGTCGTATACACCCCTCTATTATTTAAATAATGTTAAAATACTGCCTCTGGACTGAAATAACTTTTTTTTCTAGCTCTTTTTCTCAACTACTCCTATATCTGCTTTTTGAGTGTTTTTACTTCACTTCCCTATCTCTCTGTGACAAATAATATATATTTTTTAAAGCATGTGTTTAAAGAATATCTTATGGTCAATAACTCACCTCAGGAGGTTTTTGAGTTTTAGTTTTAGCTCTGAGACGTCTTATTACCGGCCTTTCATTTGTGATACTTGTATCGTCTGTCTCTGTATATTAATTCTCGCATATATAGAACTATGGCTTAGAAAACCTCTTTGCAAGCCATTTTCTTGGTACAAGGGCAACTTCCATTCATGCTTATCTCATTGTAGCCTAAATTATATTTAATGACAAAAGTGTAAATCAAATATATCTCTTCTTGCCAAAAGAATGCATGCCTACCTAGTCTTTTAATTTCTGTCTTTTGTGGATGGGAGAACCAAAATAAATACCTTGAGACATCTTCATATTTAAAACTATATATTTCTTCACAGAAATGCTGGATTATTTTTATTTCCAGCCCAAATGCATTTTAACCTCTTGATAAAAGGGTTCTTTTTAAAAAAGAAATAATCTAATTTAAATTTTTGAAAGTAATCCCTATTTTCTTAAGTTAGATGAGGAAGAATTTAACATATTTGTATTTACCAAAGAAGTACTTTTACCTAAGTGTGGCAATTCAACTCAGTTCTTCACTGATACACCTCAACCTTATTTTTCTGGTAGTATTGACTGTTGACTAGGAAATCACTGTCTTCTATAAGATTACTTTTGGTCTTGAGAAAACTATTTGTATCCACTGGAGAGGACTTTTTGTTTGTATTTTCTTCTCCCTGAGACCTTGACTGCTTAGAGTTCTACAGCACAAAGTGAAGCCATTTGTTTGTGGTCTGTATTCTTGCTTTTAATTATCTTGATTCAAGTTAAATTTTAATTTTTATTTTACAGGCCATTATCTTTAACTTTGCAAACTGGTCTTCCTGCTGGCACATACTGTGATGTTATTTCTGGAGATAAAATTGGTGACAAATGTACAGGAATTAAAATCTATGTTTCTCGTGACGGCAATGCTCATTTCTCTGTTAGTAACTCTGCTGAAGATCCATTTATTGCAATTCATGCTGAATCGAAACTGTACAATTTGAATTAAATACATATATACCCAGAGAAATAACCAAGTGTATTTTTTTCATATATATATATATATATATATATATATATATATATATATATATTCTTATAATTCATTAATTTTTGTTAAGAGCTGTAATAAGTAATCAACTTGAAAACTCAGAAAAGCATGAAAATCACATATATACAAGTATAAAATAATTACAGTCAACATTTTGTTATATTTTGGAAAACTCACATTAACCTATTTGTCAAAGAAATTTCTAAGAACTCAGATAAGCATCCTGACAAATATGTTTGTTGCCATTAATATCAGTTGCCCAGCTATGGCTCTCTAATGTATATCTTCATAGACAGTATCTCTCATAGAGAATTTCTAACAATTAGGGATAGCTGATTTAATGATGATCCTTTAGAAAGTTACATTTGGGTGGTTTTAACAATGTGACATCCCCTTTGCAGTTAACAAGTTAAGAAATAAAATATACTCAAATAATCTAATCTGTAATTCTTATGGGGCTCACAGGAATCCTTTTATACTCTCTATACTCTTTTCTCTTTTTCTTTCTCTTTCTTTAACTTGCTGTTGTTGTATGGCTTTTTGTTCCACCTCTTAGCCACCAACATGGATAGGTGCTTATTTAGGGCTTTTACGATATCAGATGGTCCAGGTTTTCTTTCTGATTCTCTAGCTAGTCATTCTCCTTCATCTTGATATTAAATGTCAAGGAATTTTGTTAAGACTCTCATCTAGGTCTTTTTATAACTCTCAGTTATTTTTCTTATGAAAAAATATAAGAAAATAGAAGCCATAACTCAGACATTCTCTCTCTCCCTCTCTCTCTCTCTCCTTACAATCTATCTATTCCTTGCCCCTATCATTGTCTTCTTTCCTCCTGTCATAATAAAGTGCACCTCATTCTGTCAAAGGTCATTCCCCCAACTTTACTTAATAATACCATGCCATTCCATTTTTATCTTTTTAAGAGCTTTATTTCTTAGATTATTTTCTCTCTTCTGATTTAACAATCTCCCTTTCTGCTAGGTTTGTCCCCTCAGATTACATTATTCGTCTTCCAAAAGAAACATTCAGGACTTTTCTAGGTACAGCCGATTTCTTTGCTCCTCTTCCTAGTAATTTTTATGTTTTCATCATAGTTATACTATTTGGATGGTTTTTAACAATATGAAAGCCCTTTTAATGCCCACATCCTTAATACCCATTATTTTCATCGTTTTACTGTCCTCATTACTTCCTTGAATCTGCTCTTGTCAACATCATCAAAGACGTGTTATTAATCCAATGTACTTCTCTATCCTCATCTTACGTTACTTTACAATAGTATTCAATATGGTGAGCCACTCCCTCCTCCTTTCTCCCGTTGGCTTCTGGGATTCTACTCCTGGTTTTCCTTCTCTCTCACTGACTGTTGTTTTTCAGATATTTTTATTGTCTCATCTTCTATTTGATCAAAGGACTCATTTGGATCTAATTCTCTTCTCCATTGTTTCACCTCTAAGTGACTGCAATAATTTCTATAGATTTAAAACACTTCTGCATAGAGACCTGTCTCTGCAATGCAGACCCTTTCTTGAACTTCAACCCCACATTTCCAATAAATGTTTGATATCTCTACTTCAGTGTTTCATAGACATCAGATACTTAACATATCCAAAATGTTTCAGTTTTTTTCTCCAGCAAGGCTTTTGCTACTCCCCCCACTGCTGTGTCTCACCACTTACTTAGAAACATGAGGCATTTCCTGGATTCCCACTCCCCTTTTCTCAACATCGTTTCCTATTCTCACATAAACCTTAGCATGACCTATTAAGTGTATCTTCAAAATATCTCTTGATTCCTTGAACTTTTTTATATCTTCTGTCACCTCTTCACCTAGGTCACCATTATCTTTTCCCTGGCATTCAAAAGCAACTGATTTCCTATTTGTACTGTTTTACTTCCTCAGATTATTGAATTTTTAGTTTCTGGCACAGATTATGTAAGAGCTCAATGATTATTTGTAAAATAAATTAGGGTAATGAAAGGAAGGAAATAAAAAAAATGTATTATTTTTTTATTGTTAGTAAAGATATGGCCTTGGAATAGAGACATTCGTCTCATTCTCTCTCTGATTTCTCCCAAATTTAATTAATTCCTGGTTAACTCTGATTTTTCAGGTCATAAATGTCACAAAATCTCAATAGAAGTGCAAAAGCATTTAACAGTATTAACAATTTTTCATAATAAAAACTCTCAACAAATTAGCTACAGAAGGAATGTATCTCAACATAATAAAGGTTAGTATGCCAAGCCCACAGGTAATATTATACTCAATGGTGTAAAGCTAAAAGCTTTTCCTCTAAGATTAGGAACAAGACAAAGATGCCCACTCTTACCACTTCTAGTTGACTTAGTATTGGAAGTTCGGGCCAGAGCAGTTAGGCAAGAGAAAGAAATAAAAGGCATCCAAATCAGAAAGGAAAAAGTAATATTGTTTCTGCTTCTAGATAACATGATCTTATATATGGAAACTCATAAAGACTCTTCCAAAAAAGTATTAGCGCTAATAATCAAATCCAGAAAGTTGCAAGATACAAATCAACATGCAAAAATCAGTTGTGTTTCTATACACTAAAAATGAACTATCAAAATGAGACATTAAGAAAGCAACCTCATTTACTATACTATAAATAAAATACTTAAGAATAAATTTAACTGAAAAGTTAAAAGATTTATACACTGAAACTACAAGAAACTAATGAGAGACATTGAAGAAAACACAAATAAATGGAAAGATAGCCTGTGTTCTTGCATTACAAAAATTAATACTGTTAAAAATGTCCATACTACCCAAGTGATCTACAGATTCAATGCAATCCTTATCAAATATCCAATGCATTTTTTCACAGAAATAGAAAAAAATCCTAAAATTCATATGGAACCACATAAGATCCCAAATAGCAAAAGCAATTCTGAGAAAGACAAAGAAAGCCGGAGACATCAGACTTCTTTATTTCAAACTATAGTACAAAGCTGTAGTAATAAAAACAGTATGGTACTAGTGTAAAAACAGGCACATAGAAAAATGGAACAGAATAGAGAGAAGTAACCCCACACATATACAGTCAACTAATCTTTCACAAGAGTTCCAAGAACATATAATAGGGAAAGTCTCTTCAATAAATGGTGCTGGGAAAACGGTATGCATATGAAAAGAATGAAACTGGATTCCTATCTTACAGCACTCACAAAAATTAACTTGAAATGGATTAAAGACTTAAATGTAAAACATGTAACCATAAAGCTTTTAGAAGTAAACTGGGAAAAAGCTTCATGATATTGGTCTTGGCAATGATTTCATGGATATGACACCAAAAACAGAGGCAAAAAATCCAAAAATAAACAAGTTGGACTACATCAACTAAAAAGCTTCTGCAGAGCAAAAGAAACAGTCCATAAAATAAGAAAGTAATCTGATGAATGGGCAAAACTATTTGGAAACCATCTATCTGATAAGGAGTTAATATCCAAAATATATTAAGGGACTTTTAAGACTGAATACCAACAACCAAATAACCCATTTGAAAACTGATCAAAGGACAGACATGAATAGGTATTTTTCCTGAAAGGACATATAAACGGCCCATACACATAAAAAGGTGCTCAACATCACTAATGATCAGGGAAATGCAAATCAAAACCATAATGAGGTAGAACTTCACTCCTGTTTGAATATTTATGATTAAAAAGATAAGAGATAAATGTTGGTGAGGATGTGAAGAAAGGGAATCATGTACACTTTTGATGAGATTGTAATTTGGTGCAGTCATTATGGAAAGAAATATGGAGGTTCCTCAAAAATTAAGAATAGAATTATCATATAACCCAGCAATCCCACTCCTGGGTATATATTTGAAGGAAATATAATCAGTATCTTGAATTGATATCTACACTCTAATGTTCATTGAAATACTACAATAGTCAAAATATGGTATCCTAAATGTCTGTCAAAGGATGAGTAGATAAAGAAAATGTGATGTAATATATATAATGGAATATTATTTAGCCATAAAAAGGAGGGAAATTCTGCCATTTGTGAGAACATGTTTGAACCTGGAAGGCATTATGTTAAGTGAAATAAGTTATTATAGATGAAGACAAATATTGTGGTATTACTTGTATGTGGAATCTGTATAAAATAAAAGTTGAACTCGTAGAAACAGAGTAGAAATAATTGTTGTCAGGGCCCAGGAGTAGGGAAATGGAGAGATGTAGGACAAAGGGTACAAATATTCAGTTATGAAAGGAGTAAGTCCTGAAGATCTAATATGCAGTAAGGTTACTATCATTAATGATGTGGAATTGTACCTTGAAATTTGCTGTGAGTAGATCTTAAGTTCTCACAAAAAACGTTTATTATGTGAAGTGACAGATGTGTGAATTAACTTTAACTTAATCTTGGGATTTGTCCTGTATAATGTGCTCTCACGTTTTTGGCCCAAGTTTTCAGGAAAAAAAAAATCTTTCGTTCTGATTTTTTAATTCAAATTTTTTTATTTGTTTACATTCAGGTGCTTATTTTTTGTAGTATAAAGGAATTTTAGCATTTATTTTTAAACATATTATGGTACAAGAAATTTTATGTAACAAATAATTACAAAACACAAGAACAGATACAAAATACAAGAAATTTTATGTCCCGGTAACAAATGTAGGATATTTATGCATCATAGAAGGCGAAGAACGCTTCGTCATTGCAAGTTTGTCGTAAGTTGAATAAAACTGATTATTGTATTCCAGGGTATTGTTTTGCATACAGATATTGTTATTGATTTCTAGAGTTACATTTTTAACTCATAAGCATAAATAAAAGAATTAAAAAAACATTTATATAGCTACAGAATTAGTACTACCCATGTATAATGAGCATCCTTATTTTTCCCTCACAAATTTGGACAAAAGAAGTGCACATTATACATGGCAAAATATGGTATATTTATGACATTATACACTTTAAATATATGCAATTTTATTTGTCAACTGAAAAAAAGCTGGGGGGAAAAACATAGAGAAATCAAGTACTTTGGCAAAATGCCATTATGTTTTCAGGATTTTTAAGCCATAAAAAGCAGTCAATTTTTCAGTAAGCGATGTCCTTACTATGTCAACCAAGTACATATTCTTAAAACAGGGAAAATGATGCCACACTGATCTGGATATAATAAATTTGAAATCTATTTTTATTATGTTCTCAGTGCTTTGCAATACATTTTTCATATGTAAAAACGTGTTAAGAATTTCTTCCTTTAGATGTTTCATTTTATCTATAAAAGCAATTCTGCCTGTAAATACTGAGTTATTTCTTTTCTGATGGAAGGAAAAATAACTATTTGTGTTGAAAAATCATTATTATCCATGATTGGACTTTCACTTATAAATCAAAACTGAACCCAATAAACATAATCATAGACTTACCTGATTACAGGGAATGACTGGGACATTTGTTCAGTGTTTTTCCAGAGTAATCTCAATATTATGTTTATTAGTATCATCACAATTATCATTCAGCTTCAAAATAAAGTACACCTAGATACTGGACCAATATCTGATAAAAGCTTCCAAAAAGACACTTATGGCTAATAAACCAAACCTCTAAAGACATCACTTTCTGTGGTATAAAGAGATAAGTGAGATAGTTATTACAAACGATAGAAAAATTTCTAATTATTTAAACCAAAGTGGTTTTTTTTTTCTTTTAACTTTTGTTTATTTAAGTGTGTTTTTCCAGGACCCATCAGCTCCAAATCAAGTAGTTGTTTCAATCTAGTTGTGGAGGGCGCAGCTGAACCAGCAACCTTGTTGTTAAGAGCACTACATTCTAACCAACTGAGCTAACCGGCCGCCAGGAAACCAAAGTGTTTTAAACATTTGCGTTTTGTTCTTGTGGATATATCAAAGCAAATTCCTTCTTCCAATTTGAAAGTGACTGGAAAATTTTTCAGGGTCTGAAATTATTTTGTTCACATATGACTTCTTTGTCCCCATCAAACAACTTTATTCACACAAGCGTCCCTTCATTTACAAAGTCTCAGTCATGCATAGACATTAGGGGGATCTACAGTGTTCAAGGAACTTAAATATAATGTATCATACCAACCTAAGTAAACCAAGTGCAAAAATATATTCAGATAAAGTTGTTCACACGTAGATCCTAGATTACCAGCTTCTATGCAAAAAAAAAAAAGGAAAATAGATTAACTAGTATTTGAAATGAACTTTGTGTCTGGGTTAAAACCTCTCTCACACCTAAGGTGGCCCTATGTGACTGTTAAATAATCACAACATACTCCCTTGCTCTGATAGAAAGATGCCCCCAGGGTACAAAAGATGTCTTTAAAATGTCCCTAAATAAATTCCCTTCCTCCTGTGACCTCTCATGGAAAAAGATGTGGGTGGCCTCCCTTCTGTTGCCCCCTGCAATCTCAGGGCTAATTTAACTAAGTGAGTCTCAATTTTCCTTCTGTTTTGTTTGCCCTTGCAAGAGTCTTCAAAAAAAAAAAAAAAAAAAAAAAAAAGCTAGATATAAAGGGGAAAAAATCTAGATATATCAGATGTAGCTTACCATTGCAGAAAATCACAAGGTTTTAGAAGAAATCATTTAAGAACTCCAATAAAAACAATACTTACAAAACAACAAAAAAAAAAAACAGAAGGGAAAGTGATACATTAAAAGACCTTTGGAGGTCTTTTACAAGAAATTGAACAGATGAGCAAATACACAGTCTGTTTGCTCTTTTTGTCCTTGAACATACACTCTGGGGGAAAAAAAGAAGTGTGGCTCTGAGCCACTTACCTAATCTGTTCTGAGGTAGAAATAGGTGTGTTGAAAGGATTTAGATACAAAGAACACCACGTACACTAGAATAAAAGGTCATATTTATTATTTTCCTGCAATTGCAAATCTGCCAAATGCAACTCACTGTTTTTTCCTTGATACTTCTAAAGATGTTTTTCAGTCAAGAAATGATTATATTTTCATAATAAATTCAATCAATGGACATTTTTGAGATACCACTCTGAACCTCAGTGTCCTCATTTGTAAATTGAAAATAATGTCTACATGTTTAGTTTTGTGTATTAAATGAAAAATTGTATATACCACACTAACCACTATTTCTGGTAAAGTGCATACTTCTTCATCTCAATAAAGATGTGTCTTTTATTCTAATGCTGAGAGCTGGCAATCTGATACATTCCTAAAATCTAACTCAAAGAAGAAAAATCACAATGCATTGGAATTGGAGCAGAAAGTAACATTCTACTCTAATTTGAAGTCCTGCCAGTTTCAACTTGTGTGCCATTATCTGAAAGTTAATGGAAAATCCCTCCTGAATTTAAGTGTTTCTAATTCAGTCCTACCTAGGTCATAGGATCTGTAGGAATGCCTGTATCAGAAATTTTAGCCTCAGCTTTGTATATTATAATCTTATGTGTGCTATAGGGGGCCACAAGCAAAGACAGAATAAGTAAATCTGTATGCTGCGATAAAAATGCACATCAATCAATCCAACATATTTATTTATTAAGTGCACAACACACTTTTCAGTACTCTGAAACATGTTACCTATGCTTAAATACAAAGTACAGTTGGGAAAGCCAAATATACTATATGAAAATAGAGGAAAATAATTAAAAGTTGTGCATAATAAAGTATGGATAGTAGATTGTTCGATTTCAAAGGAGGAAGATAATGCACGTGCTGAAAATTCTTTGTGGAAAAGGAAGGTCTTGATGTGGATAAGGAGGATTTGTAAGGAAGAAGAAAAAGGGAGGGTATTCCAGTAGAAGAAAAGGTCTGATGACAAAGGCACAGAGGAATGAGAGACTGTGTGGAGGTGAGTAGATTAGTTGATTAGCAAAGCTGCAGAGGAGGAATTATGGGACACTAGTGGAAAATATGTTGGGAAAGTCGAATGAAACTAACAACAGAAAAGTACATTTTCTGTCAAGACTTTTCTATTAGGTTTGATGTATTGATACCAGCAATGGCATTTCTGAATATAAAGGATATCACTACCTAAGTAAGATAATCACGTTATCACTGGGAAATCCTATGAACTATCATTCCTTACTTGATATTAATACAGAATTATCTTTATGGTTTGCTTTTCTCCTCTCACCAGCCCTGAGCTTTACATTTTAAATGAAATGAATTCTATTACAGTCTGTTAGCACATAGGTCTGCCAGTCTTTGAATTGGTTCAGATGTACATGAATCTGTATTTGTCAGTCCTCACTCCAGGCTTCTATTGTCATGTTGAAGTAATTGATTTTGAATGACAACCTGATGTCTGCTCACTGTTTTTATATAATTGGGGATGGAAATACTACAACTATCCCTTGATTTAACTGTCAGTCAAGTGACACCTCAAGAATACTATAGAATTAAACAAAACCCTTCAATCTTCTAGAAACTGATGGTTTTAATAATACTGTTGGCTTGTAGAAGAAAGTACAGATATGCAACATTTTTTTAACATCAAAATGAGTCTTAATGTATTTTTAATTAAAATACAGAATTATATCTATCAAAGTTCCCTTCAATGAGAATAAACTTAGATTTTTCATTTGAGAGAAAAATCGTTATTTGGTACAAAGTATTTTCCGCCTTTTACTGTAAAGGTGTCAAACTAATGAATAAATTTGTATCCATTTTACAAAAACAGCTTTAAAAAGGACGGAAGAAAAGGGCTGATAATCTCAGTAGAAATTTTTCTGAGAATGAGAATGTTTTGTTAAAGTACAGTTTCATAGAGGTTTAATGTTAGAGGTACTGTCTGAAAACATTTTTAATGCAAAAGCAAAGAGACTTCCCAACATATATAATACACTTTTCTGGATCCTCGGTAAAACTAAATGAAAAAAACAAACAAAAGAATAAGGAAGACAGACACCAAAACATTACCTTTATTAAAAAGTGGACATAGGAGAACACAGTTTGTATCAATGGACAAGTAGCATTCCTGATAGTGAACCTAAGAATTAGACATTCCCACCCAACAGCCTAAATCCAGGCAGGGCTCCCCTAGAGAGGGGCAGAAATTCTTTAGAAGAAAAAAACAAAAACATATCTTTGTCAACATGTATATCATGACCAAGAGAAAGAAGGAGCTGGGCTGCATGTTTCCAATGTTTCCTTCCAAACTCATCAAAAAGATGTTACCCACTTCCTCTAGTGAGTGAAGTAGCAGAGTGAAGCCAGAGCAATCTGTAAATGTAGCTATTCCTTTGGAAACGGAACACTGAGTAGGGAAAAATGATCATGCTTTTTGTTATTTTAGAAGGGTAATGAGTATTCTGTGTTAAAATCAATGATTTTAAAAGAGAAATGAAGGAGAAGAAAAAACATGAAAACGTAAAAACACTTCTGAATTATAGTTTCTATATTTTTTTCACTACTCTTTGCTAGTGATATTTTAATGGAAAGTCAGAGATCTCTCTATTAGGTAATTTGCTTTGCAATTCCTATCCATGCCCAGTGATGGTCTTTGCTCTTCTCTTTTTTGGAACCCTCCTACCCTTATGCAACTCTTTGCTCATTGAGAACCTACAACGACATCCAACAATTTTACAGTTTTACCCTCCAAACTACTTCCATTAAAATTGTTTTCTTTTTGGTAACTACTCTAAAAAAGCAATGTGTTTGTAAGCTCACAGAGCTCAATGGTAAAAATCGGAAAGTTTTTCCTCTAAGATTAGGGAGAAGACAAGGATACCCACTTTTACTACTTTCATTCAATGTGAAAGAAATTAGCGGAGACAAATAAATAAATAAATAAAAAAACACATCTAAATTGAAAAGGAAGAAGTATAATGTCACTATTTGCAGATTACATGATACCATATAGAGAAAATCCTGAAGGCTACACCAAACAACCGTTAGAACTAAGGAATTCAGTAAAGTTGCAGGATACAAAATCAATATACAAAACTCTGTTGCACTCCTGTGCACTAATAAACAAATTTTCAGAGATAGAAATTAGGCAAACAATCCCACTTTCAGTTGTACCCAAAAGTATAAAATACCTAGGGATATATTTAACCAAGAAGGTGAAAGATCTATACAGTGAGGAAAGAAATTAGAGAAGACACAAATAAATGAAAAGATATTCCATGCTCATGGATTGGAGGAATTAGTATTGTTAAATACCCATAGTACCCAAAGTGACCTATAGATCCAATGCAATCCCAATTAAAATTATAATGGCATTTTTCATAGAAATAGAAGAGCAATTCTAAAATTTGTATGGAACCACAAAAGCACCAAGCAGCCAAGTAATCTTGAGAAATAAGAACAAAGCTGAAGGCATCACATGCCCTGATTTCAAACATATCACAAAGCTATAGTAATAAAAACAAACAAACAAAAAAAACATGGTACTGGTATAAAAACAGACACATAGACCATGGAACATAATAGAGAGCCAAGAAATAAACCCATGCCTATACGGTCAGTTAATATATGACAAAGGAGCCAAGAATAAGTAATGAAAAAAGAACATTCTCTTCAATAAGTACTGTTGGGAAAACTGGATAATCACATGCAAAGAATGAAACTGGACCACTATCTTACATCATATACAAAAATTAACTCAAGATGAGTTGAAGACTTAAATGTAAAACCTAAGACCATAAAACTACTGGAAGAAAATATAGGCAGTAAGTTCCTGGACATCAGTCTTGGTGATGATTTTTGTGATTTGACACGAAAGCAAAGACAACAAAAACAAAAACAAGTGGGACTACCTTAAACTAAAAGTTTTCTGAACAGCAAAAGAAACCACCAGCAAAATGAAAAGGCAACCTACTAAATGGGAGAAAATATTTGCAAATGCAATATCTGATAAAGGGTTAATATAAAAAATATATGAAGAACTCATACAACTCAATAGTAAACAAACAAACACCAATCCAATGAAAAATGGGAAGAGGATCCAAATGGATACTTTTCTACAAAAAAGACATACAGATGGCTAACAAGTACAGGAAAAGATGTTCAACAACACTAATCATGAGGGAAATGCAAATCAAAACCATAATGAGATATCACCTCACACCTGTTAAAATGGTTGTCACCAAAAAGATAAGAAATAACAAGTATTGGCGAGGGCGTGGAGAAAAGGGAACACGTGTACACTGTTGATGAGAACGCAAATTGGTGCTGACACTATGGAAAAGAGCACGGAGTTTCATCAAAAACTTAAAAATAGAACTACTATATAATCCAGCAATTCCACTTCTTGGTATTCATCCAAAAAAAGGAAAATATTAACTTGAAAACATATATGCACTCCCATGTTCAAAACATTATTTACAATAACCAAGATATGCAAACAACCTAAGTATCCACTGACAAATTAATAAATAAAGAAAATTTGATATGTAAATACGATGGAATATTATTCAGCCTTATAAAAGAAGAAAATTTTACTCTTTGCAAGAACATGGATAGACTTTGAGGATATTATGCTGAGTGAAATAAGTTAGACAGAGAAAGACAAAACACAAACAAACAACCAAGCTTACAGGTACAGAAAACATATTGGTGGTTCCCAGAGGCAGGAAGTAGAGGGTGAGCAAAAGGGGTGAAGGAAGTCAAAAGGTACAAAGTTCCAGTTATAAAATAAATAAGTCATAGAGATGTAATATACAGCATGGTGACTATAGTTATTAATACTGTCTTGCATATTTGAACATTGCAGAAAATGTAAATCTTAAAAGCTCTCATCACAAGAAAAATAATTTTGTAACTATGTATGGTGACAGATGTTAACTAGGTTTATTGTGATAATTTTGCAATATATACAAATACCAAATCACTATACTGTACACCTATAACTACTATAATATTGTATGTTAATTATACCTCAGTAAGAAAGAATAAGAATGTACAGTTATTCTGGAAAAAGAATAATATTAAAAATAATTACCTACAAAAATAAAATACTTTGTTTAAATAAAAAAAAGACATGCTTGTCATTCAAAGGAGATACTAACTTTACTATAGTAACTGTAAAAGAATGTTTACTGGGGAATTTTACAAATGCATATAATACTATAGAGATATCACTATTCCACAGGGAGTTATGCTTTGGATGGCACATCTGGATTTGGTGATCACAGAAAATGATCCAGTAAACGGGTACTTCCATTCCCACAATGAGATATAAATACATGGAGGGAACAGTGAATGAGGGGCTTTAGAAAAGATGGCTCTGGAATCAGCCTCTGGCATTACCTGTTCTCCCACTGAGCTCACTCAGACCTGTGGAGTCAGCTTCCTGGTAAGCTACCAAAAGAGAAGAGAAAACAAGTCTTTAAAGACTGCTCCTTGCCTCAAAGATTTAATAGATGTTCATGGCTTAATATAGGTTCTATTAACTGAATCACTTTTTAATAATTATTTAAAAAATTTGAAGGTAATATCTTAACTCAGAGATGTAACTGTAGTGGTAGTAATTATTGACCTCAAAAGTGGAGAAGTTATGTACGTAGGCTCTGGGTAGTCTTCCAACCACTAGATATTAGTCATTGCCTACTATGTCATTTTCCACTTAAGGTTAAAGATGCTCTGAATGCCAAATCTGTCATAATCATTTCTACCACACATCAGCTGGAAATTTACATGAAAGTGTTTTCATTTTATACTTAGTAGTAGCATATATATTCCAGAGGTGTCGACACTTAGGAGTGCAAATGATAAAATTTTTCATTTCCTTTTTCAAGAAAGAGTACCTTTCCCAAGGAACTAAAATCTTTTAAGCTGACAATTTTTGATATGGGGCATACTTTGGTAAAGACATGGTTAAAAGGGTGATTCAAAAAATACTTGTTTTTAATAATACAATGTAGGCTGTGGGGAAAAGGAATATTTCCCCTGTGATGTATCATTTAGCACATTTATTTTTTATTTATATTTCAATTCAAATAGGATATATATGAGCACATTACTTTTAGAAGTAAGGAGAAAAAAAAAAGAAGTAAGGAGAAATTTTGTAATTTTCTAGGTAAGATGACAGTATAGTCAAATATGTTGCAGACTTTTTTTGACATAGCAGAAGAATCACCTACTCTTCTCCTCCCCCCCCCCATCCCCTTCTCAGCGTCTTTAAAAATGGAAACTTTATGTCAAAGCTTAATGTATAAAAATCAAGTAATGAGGCTTCTCTGTTTGAAACCGCAGTGGGATGGAGTAGTGGGCTGGATTGCCTGCACTCATTTCCCTCCCTGTTCAGGACAGCTTGAAAATATCTACAGGAGCAAACTATGTTGCTTTAAAACTTAAATACAGAAAGGAGTCTTTAAAATGCTATATTTCAAATTTCAATATCTTGCATGGGAAATGTTTTTGAGAGGTTTAAAAGTTAAATTATTTTAAAGAATACTATGAAATACTCTGTTATATGTCTAAAGTTTCTTGCTATTTTTAACAGTACCAATTTTATACAATATGTTATGTTGAAAAGGAGTGGAATGTAACACCCAAGTAGTGTAAAAAGTTTAATATTATTTTTTTGCTGAAATAATTCTGTACAATCAATAACCTCAAAATCGTATGCATTTAAAACACAAATATTTATTTTTGTTGCTCCCAAGTATGCAGGTTATTTGGGGCAGATCTGCTTCCTGCAGCAGTTTACCTCGTCTTGACTCCAGGCTATAAATTGAAGTCATGCCTGATCCATTTTCTTCATTCAGTGGCTACTGAAGGTATATCCTTTCATGGTGCCAGGCAGAAGTACAAGGGACCAAGTTTAATCATAAAATAATATTTAAAGCCTTTGATTGCCTCTTTGTTTAAACATTCCATTGGTCAAAGCAAGACACATGGACAAGCCCAATATCAATTGAGTGGGAAAATATACTCTGTATACTCTAATATGCTGCAAAGTCATACAGCAAATAAATAAATAAATAAATAAATAAATAAATAAATAAATAAATAATGGATATATATTTCTTCAACATTGACAAACTGAAGAATTGGGGGGGGGGGGCGGCCGAATATTATTCAGCAAAAAATTAATATTTACCCAGTTGGTTAAAGCGTGATGCTCATAGCACCAGGGTTGCTGGTTCCATCCCCACATGGGCCAATATGAGCTGCGCCCTCCACAACTAGATTGAAACAACTACTTGACTTGGAGCTGATGGGCCCTGGAAAAACACACTTAAAATAAATTTTAAAAGTTAAAAAAAAAAAGGAATTAAAAAAAGAATTTGGAATAATAATCCAAACCCAAAATATCAAAGGCAAGTAGTAATAGCAAAAATGGAGCTCAACTTTTATCGTAAACACTTCTGGACAAATATGGTATCCTAAATCAGCAATGTATTAGACAACACACTTACATGCGTGTGAGTACTTCCCACTACCATAATGCTTAGACTGTTAGTTTCCTTTTATAATTAATTATTATACTTAGCAATGACTTTTGGTGATAATGTCTGCTAGGCCCATATGAAATAGAAGTTTTCGATATATGGATGTGATGAATATTTATTGTTTATTCCTGCCAAGCATCTTTTCCTCTTTTATTGGTAACAGTACATCACTTTCCTGTTAAGAAACCACTCATAGACCATGTTTCACCCATGCTGTGCAGGCACAGTTGACCTCATTTCTCACCTCCAGGGTTAGGCATGTGATCTATGCTGCAACATTCAGGACATTCCATCCCCCTGACACACAATGTTTGGTTCAGGGACAGGCTTATAAACCAAGCTAGACCTCTTAAGAGTCAGCCTTTAGGTCTCTGGCTTGAACTGTTGGGAAAGAGGTGCTGGAATTATTGGGAAAGTAGTGTTTGCCTTTTTCTCTGAGTTTGCTAATCTGATAGGGAGTAAACATGACACTACATTTGAACAGCTTTGCCACTGTCTGGGAAAAGCTTTTCTGAGAATGATGCCAAGACATTGGAAGGCAGAGCTAAGAAATGGAGAGAGTGAATGTCTTGAGGTTTTTTTGATCTCATGATTTTAGTCTGAAGCCATCGGTATCCCTTACTTCTCTGTTATAAAACTTACAAATTTTCATTGCACTTGAGCCAGTATGTGTTGGAATCCAAAGCATTAATACAAATACTTATTACTTCTTTTTGTTCTGCAGCCTTTTGCAAAATCCTCTTTCTCTGGACTCACTTTACTGACACACATATGTCCTCTCATGTTTCAAGGGTCATCTACTTCTATGTGATCTTCATTTTTGACCATATCCTGGACTCATAAATAATATATTTGCTATTTTCCCTGAAAGTGCAGACTTCTAAATAAAATGGGTTCCTTAATCAAAATCTTTGTTTCCTCAGTTAGGCATTTGCCCTCCCAGATCTCAGTGAAAATGTGTCCCAAGTTTCATGTGATTCATTGCATGTCTCAGACTCTGACTATATCTATTATTGTGGCATTGACAGATTGCCTTCAAAGTCTTCCAAATTCTCTATCTGGAAGACTTGATGTCATATGTCATGCATGAGGGTATTCTTCAGAATCACGTGGCACCTGACATTTCCTCCTTTATGTTATGGTTTCCTCGATGCTTGTTAAGCTACCATGTTAAACCACCTTTTGAATGACATAGACCACCAGCCCCTTCAACTGATTCTAATTCTCCTTGTAAAAAGTCCATGCTGTGTTGAAGCCACACTTCCATGCCAAAGCCACTGATAGAGCGTATGTATTTACTGATGGATGGGGATCTTGATGTGCCAAAGACTTGTGTTAGGAAGAATCTTTCTCCTCCAACAAAGACATGCTGCGTAAGTCTCAAATTATTGTTGCCTTTTAATGCAACCATATCACTAAGAGTTTCAGTTTATATGTATAGTTTCCTTGTCCAGGTCTTAACAATCAAAAAAACCATCTGAGAGATAGAGGCAATATTATAGTACTCAGAATTACTCCTTTCCCTTACCCTTTTAATTAAGTTTTGACTTTTTATCGTTATGAGTTCTTTCCTCAAGTTTTCATGATATTTTTGGAAAAGAGAGAGGTCTTGCTCCTTGCAGTTCTTTTTCATTGTTTGAATTCTATCATTATTACAGCTTTTGATTGTGGTAAGAATCCTACTGCCAAAAAATAATACATGTTTGATTGGGTATATTGGGCTCATGGATTCTTATAGGCATTAAACTTGCAGGCTAAATTCTTAGATACAACTTCATTATCTCATCTTACTTTCAGGACAACAAATAAGTATATAACTGTAGATTAACATCATAGAAACTTAACATTAAAAGAGAATGTAACATATACCCTGTAGTCAAGAAGAAACACTTCAGAATTCTCAATGGATCCATCATTCACCATTAGAAATTAGAGCGCTATTAGAATTATTTCAATCATCAGACCTAATCTTTGCTTCCTTTTTTGACTACCTGGGATTGTCACTTTGGACTCACTTTAGCACCTAAATTTGCTCCAAGACCCCTACCTTACTTACATATAAATAATTCTAATGGTATCGTAGTTTTGCTTAGTCACCCTAATGTATTTATTAGGTTAGCAATATAATTATTATAATATTTAAATGTATCAATAATTATATTTTGAAATATATCTTTACTTGGTACTACGATCATTATTGGCATTTAATAAATTATCTGAATTCAAAGTCTTTCACAATGACACTGATTTCTACAGTAAAATCTAATGTTTCCAAAATTTTGTGCCTATAAGATCTCGCGTAAAAGGAAACTAAGTCAGGAAAGATGATATTGTAAAACACTGTCAATGAGGTTCTTGCTCAGATGCTCTATGGTGCAAGAATGGACTGAATGAGTTGAACTATAAAAATATTACATTTGGTCCGATTTGAGCCCTGTGATAACGTTCTAATGGAATAGAGGCCACAGGATGACCTTCTCTACATTTAGCGTCTTGTTGTAGCTGATATTCTGTGGTTGTATGTATTATTAACATCTATTAACCTCAGAATAAAATGTCATATTGAAACTGAAGAAGGATGTTGGGACTCTGCTAAAGAAGATTGCCTTTTTCAGATGCAATGAGATGTAAAATGGAACCTCTTTTTCCTAGCTGTACATTTTATAAGGACTGGGTGTTACTTTAGGAATTCTGTACACAATTCTATCTTAGGCTCTTGTATTCTGTCAATGTCAATCTTCTCTGTAATTTAATTTGACTGGGATATTTCTTTTTCTTTTTTCCTTTTTCTTTTTTTTGACAAGTGTTGTATTGCTGAAGATTTTCTATGCCTCTTCTAATGGATACTACAGGCATACCTCATTTTATTTCACTTTGCTTTTTTTGTGCTTCATAGATATTGTTTTCCACACATTGAAGGCAAGACCCTCCACAACCAAAAAAGATGATGATTTTCTTTATTGCAATACTTGCTTTATTTTGGTGATCTGGACTCAAACCTGCAATATCTCCGTAGTATGCCTGTAGTTTTTCTTTTAACTTATTGAGAAGAATATTTAGAGTCCTTAGAGATAAATTATGTGGTGCATATGGAAAAAGCACTGATATTTTAACTGACATGTACTAAGTGATTAGGAGAAAAATAATAGAAGGATATTGTTTAAATATGTGTGTCATATTATTGACGGCAGTTAAATGCATGCACACTTGAAGAGTGACTACCACCAGCAAGGTAAAATGCTAGGTATGAGAGGTAAAAAGAAAATCAAGGTGTGGCCTTTGGTCTGGAGGACCTATCATTTAGTGGAAACTGGCCAATAGTTCTCTATGGCCTCTGATAATTTTGCACCTAATTTTCCTGT
Organism: Rhinolophus sinicus; assembly: GCF_057876585.1. NCBI lineage: Eukaryota > Metazoa > Chordata > Mammalia > Chiroptera > Rhinolophidae > Rhinolophus > Rhinolophus sinicus. The sequence continues at coordinate 39,244,147 of NC_142507.1, forward strand.
AATTCCAAAATATATAAAAAGACTAATCCAAAATATGTAAAAAAGAAGAACCATATAGTAGAATACAATGTTTTTCACTGCATCCTTGGGATAAATTAAATTTCTTATTGCTATAAATAAAATTTGACACTATAGATATGGATTTAAAATAGTAGAAAGCAATTCTAGTTCTTTTTTTCCTTTATCCTTATATTTGCCTGTGTCAATTGTATACTTTCAGAATCCAAAATAATTACTGCAAAATTTAATCATTTGCTTTTCAAAAGCTTCTTGCATATTTTCAAAGTTTGTATAGAGTCCTTGTTAATTCTAAAATTTAAAAATTCATTTTTTGACAAATATTGAACACACACGTTTAAAGCTAGTCTTTTTTTGTAAACTTTTCCAAATCACAGAAATTTTAGTTATAGAAATAGAGAGCCTTTAAAAAAATGTTTTATTTTCTTAAGTTTGGAGATGACGGAATAGTTATTTCCACTCCACTCCCCTCCCTGCTCAAAGCAGAAAATAACAGCAACGAAAACTGTAGGAAAAAAAATCCCCTTCATCTCTAATAAAATTGAGATTTCCAGACAAAATAATAATGACCACATAGAAATACCAATAAAGTGGAATTTGGATTAATCTATAGAGGAAACAGTACCAACAGGTTTTGAGCATTGTAAAAATCTCTTGAAATATGGTGGTGTCTGACCACAAAGATGGAATCAAAGATTTCTTTCTTTGAATAGTGAGCTGCAGGGATGTGGTAGGCCTTGGAACTATACACAAATCCTATTACATAATGTGAGAACAGAAAAGCTACGAGAGACCCCATCTTTTTTCAGAAGAAGTTAATAAGAATTGCAAGTAGTTGCAAGAAATATGTTTGATGATGAGCTTGACAATTGTACAAAGTTCATTCAGGGCTGTAAAGAAGTAACTACATAGTATCTGTGTTTGTTTTTGTTTAATCTGTAGAGGAAGATTTACAGACAGGTGCAAAAAAGTAAATCCTCTTTGGAAACCCAGAACTCATGGTTCAGTATGAGTTTGGATACATATAAGAAGGAACATGAAAAAAAAGGAAAAAAAAAAAGAAGTAACCAGCAGAGGGCTTCCAATATTCACTCTCTTTATTGTCAGATATCCTGGGACAAAGAATAGAAGGTAGGTGACCTGGTCTAATCTCCTTTTCAGCTGGACTTCTGGGAAAGGGACTACTGATATTTGTTAGGAGGAAGAAATCTTTTCTCTGAAGTGTCCCTTGTAGAGTGTTCCTGGCTAAGGGTTGCCTATAATAAATAGAACCTAAAATCCATGAGGCATGGCAAATGTCTTATAAGTTATTCAACTCTCTGATACATAAAATGGAGATGTTTTATACCTTAAATGCTCCCATTGTGTGAGGTCACCCTGTAAGCCTTATTTAGAGACCTGATCTATTGTTCTGAACCAGATATTCATGTCTTATGTAGGAAGATGAGACCTGGGGAATTGCTGTTGATATCTCAGGTCTTTTCCTATTTTATCTTGATTAACTGTATCTTCTTGATTAACTGTATCTTTGAAATCATCAGTAAAGGTTGATGCAGGAATAAGATCTCTGATTCATTTGTGGCTTATTTGATAAACAAGTCTATGTGTTAATTTGAGGGGATAAAATGCACTCTCTGACACCACAAACAAGCTTATAGCATAAATAGCTTCATAAAGATCCATACTGATTTTCTGCCATTTTGAAAAGTTATTGAGAAACAGGCATAGGTACTACAAAAATGATCTCAGAGCACGCACAGAAGTTTAGGTGAAAAAGTGTTCTGAGACAACGTACACCAAATAAAGCTGTCCCAGCTCACATGGCCACCTCAACCCCTACACATGTACATAAAACTTTAGCTGGATTAAGAGATCTACTCATAATAAAAATGAGTAATAACCAGAAAGGAAACTATATATATGACCTATGTTAAGTAATTATTTAAAAAGGAAAGGAAGATAAACAAGAGGCAGATAAATATTTACAGCAGTAGAGAATCAATAACATTTTTAAAATACACCAAATGTCATTGGAATAATTTAAAAATATATAATTTATAATAAACAACAAAGCTATAATTACCTAAGCATAAACCTAACAAAATTGGAAATTGATACTATAAAGAAAACTCTGAAATAAGAATGAAATGGAAAAATATTTATACACATGAAGGGGATTCTTGGAATTAAAGATGTAATAACTAGAATAAAAATTCAATTAAAAAGTTGGAATGTAAAATTGAGGAAATCTCCCAGAAAATAGAAGAAAAAGATGAGACAGAAAATAGAATAGATGATTATTCCCGGAATTTCAACATCTAATTTTAATGATATTTGACGAGGCTATAGGAAAACCAGGAAAGAGGCGATTATGAGCTCAAGGATATATATAGATCAAAATTGAAATGCCGATAGCAATGCACATCATTAATATTTCAGAAAACTGAAGGGAAAAAAGGTGATGCTAAAAACTGCCATGGAAAGAGAATGACTTATTCTTGTTCTCATATGGTGGAGCGGATGAGATTAGCAGAGTGCCAGTAGAAGACAGTCCATAGAGTGTGGATTCAGACTTTGACTGTACAATTTATTTGCTAAGTAACCTGAGATAAGCTACTTAATTTCTTTGGCACTCAATTTCCTCATCTGTCATTAGGGAGATAGTATTACTTTTTACAAGTTTGTTATGAGGAATAAATAGGCTAATACAGAACTTGGTAAATAAGCAGTGCTGAATTATTGTTAGCTGTTATTAGAAAACTTATTAACAGCAACACTGTAAGCCTGGCACAGTAGAATAATCTTTAAAATCTTGAGGGAAATGATTTCCAACTTAGAATTCTGTAGCCAGCCACACTGTCAGTCATGATTTGTGGGCAATAATAGATATTCACCACATGCAAAAACCTAAAAATATATAACTCCCATGTGCCTTTTTTCACTAAAATGAGTAAGTAAACCCAGAAAGAGAAATTAAGATTCCTGAGATAGAGAAGCTCTAATACAGAAGAGAGGCTAAGGGAATTCTCAATGTAATGACAAAGAAAGGCCCACAACAGTAGACTTCCAGCAGGCTAGAGATAAACCAATAAAGATTATTTCAGGACATTCGTGGGATTTGAGAGAAAGGTTATTTTAGAAAAATAATACATTATGAGGTTTGACCATGTGAATAATTTGATTAAAAATAATTTTAGATAATAGTATGAGGTTTGGGAAGACTTATGCAGCTATTTTTTTTTAAAATGTCAACCAAATAAAAAATAAACAAAAAGTTAACATTGGGGAAAGTGAAAACTGTTTTCTAAGAAAGACAGTGAAATGTTAGAATGCTTGGCTGAGAATGAAAATGTTTATTTAGACATAATATTGAAAACAGAAAATTTGGATTTAACTAATAAATCCATATTGGGAGGATGGGAAACAGAAAATGTGCATGTGTGAAGGATGTATTATAGTGCTAAATTGTAATCTTCTAAATTTGGAAGTCAATACATAAATCTACCACAGAGGTGAGGGTGGTGGTTTATAATATATATGTCCTAGAAAAAAAATAGGAAAATCCTTATTTTTCACATCACATTTATTTTTAAATATTAAAGGTCACCTGCATTAGAGTGCCAAAGCTAGTGGTAGATTCAAACTTTTAGAGTCACAAACTACTGAAAACATTTTGGAACCCGCATTTCTTTGTAATAAAATAATTAAAAAAAATAAACAAAATTGCATATAAATGCAAGGAACTCTAACAAGGTTATGAATTTTTTATTATCAAATTACAATGTTCTTCTTTTTAAACATAGACATAGAAATTTTTTTTTCCAAAACGTATTTTTTTTCCTATTTAAGCATTTCTGAAACCATAAGCTTAGATTAATTTGCTTACTGCATTATCCATTTCAGGTTAAAACTTAGGCAATCCTAATGTAGTCTCTCCATAGTGTTAAACACACTTTGGAAAATCCTAGAGGTCTGTGTCCCACTGCACATTGAAGATTTGGAAAAACATGTGTTCTATAGCACAACTGACATAGTATTTAGAGTTGGATTTTACCGAGTGTTATAGATCGACACTATGGCCCTTCAAAGAAATATGCAGTGCTACAGAAGAGTAGACTTGATGAGGGCTTAAAATTTAGGAAGGAACTATATCCAGGAAGAAACACTGTATTAGGTGTTGACCTTTTCTGTGCTCTTTCTTTGGACTATGGGGAAAAATCAAGTTTACTGCCTCAGATTTCTCCTCTCCTATGTTTGACTCTAATCTCCCAACCTTCAATAATGATTGACATATACAGGGGAGGATAAAGGTGCAAGGCAGTAAAAGGCAAGTGTGGCCAGTTCCCTGCCCTGCCATTTGAGTGGAAGGAGCAGCTTTCTTTAAAAGAATTCTGGAAGCTGACAAGAAGGGGCATGAGTAGGGGCCCACGACAAACTTAGAGGCTGTGAGGATGACTACCTATATGGCGGGCTGTCGAAGGATAGATGTGAGACAGCTGTTCTTTTTTCCGTATATACCATAAAATGGTGATGCTAATATTTGGAGGTATATTGCAATTATCCCGATTAGGATTTTGGATTCTCCCTTTCTCTCACATGTCTTAGACAATGCCTTATATCATTTTGTCTTTGATGTAGAAGTTGGTACACAGGTCAATACGGAGACCCTGGTGTGGGTTCTAGTCCATTCCACAAATCAAGAGTTTCTCTGAAACCTTTCAAAGTTTAGGTACAAGTCAAAGCAGGTCCAAGAACGTGTCTGTTGTTCTGGACCTACTGTCTTCTATGTTCTGGACATACTATCTTCTATCAAATTAGTTGAATTCATAATAGATTTTGCAACAGGTTTATGGCATTTAGATCATCCTTGGTAGATTATTAAAAGTCAAACTTATATTTTAATACATGAAATTTGAAGTTAAAAAATGGCACCTTTATTTTGAGGAAAACAAAGATGCCTTCTGGGTATGTTGGCTGTTCAGAGAGTTAAATCATCTGTGTTACATGAATGTTTCACATGCTGCTAAATTAGGGATGCCCATTTTCTTACTGCCACTAAGTTCATCATTACATGTCACCCAGACAAATGCTGACATATTGCCAATTAGGGTGAGTTCTCCTGTCACCCCTGTCCTAGATTTTATTGCTCAAAGGTGAACACTGTGCAAGTATGAACAAATACTATGTTATGGACAGTCGTTAAGAAAACATGCTCAGTATAATTGTGAGAAAGAGTCCAGGCAAGGCTGCATTCTCATTATTCAAGATATTTTGGAGGAAACATTTTAAATGAGGAACTGGCAAGGTCTCCAAGGGGGGAAAAATATCTCAGACAGCTTAGAAAACTACTTTCCAAATTTATTTTTTGCATTAATAGTATTTAGGTTATCTATTTTAATAAATATATAATTTGAGAAAAAGCTCATAAAAGAAAAAAATGTTATTAGGAGCACAAATCTTCATAATTATTCAAATACTTATTTATATCTAAGGATGCATTAAATCTTTATACCTAACATGCTGTCTGATACCTCATTGTGGTTTTGATTTGCATTTTCCTGATGATTGGTTATGTTGAGCACTTTTCCATATACTTGTTGGCCATTTGGATGTCTTCTTTGGAAAAATGTTTATACATGTCCTTTGCCAATTTTTAAATCAGTTATTTTTTAAATGATATTTAGTTCTTTATGAATTTTGGATATTAACCCCTTCTCAGATACATGGTTTGCAAATACTTTCTCCCATTCTTCAAGTGTCCTTTTTATTTTATTGACTGTTTCCTTTGCTGTGCAGAAGTTTTTTAGTTTGATGTAGTTACACAATTTTTGCTTTTTTTCTAGTGTTTCTGGTGTTATAGCCAAAAAACCATTGTAAAGGAGCTTTTTCCCTCTGTTTTCCTCTAGGAGGTCATGTTTCCAGGTCTTTTGTTTAAGTCTTTAATCTATTTCAAATTAATTTTTGTGAATGCAGGAAGATAGTAGTCCAGTTTCATTCTTCGCATGTGGCTATCTGGTTTTCCCAACACCATTTATTGAATAGAATATTATTTTCCTATTGTGTGCTCTTGGCACCCTTGTCAAACATTAGTTGACTATGTATGTATTTGTTTATTTCTGGGTTTTCCACTCTGTTTCAGTGGTCTATGTACCGTTTTTATGCCAGTGCTATACTGTTTTAATTACTTGAATAGCTTTGTACTATAGTTTGAATTCAGGAAATGTGATGCTTCCAGCTTTGTTCTTCTTTCTCAAGACTGGGTTAGCTATTTTGAATCTTTGTGGTTCCATACCATACCAATGGGTAAAAGAATAAATCAAAGGGATATAAAAAATATCTTGAAACAAAAATTAAAACACAACATACTAAAATTTATAAGGTGCAGCAAAAGCAATTCTGAGAGGGCGGGGGGAGAGTATAGCAATAAACATCTACATTAAGAAAAAAGAAAGAGCTCAAGTAAACAACATAACTACACTTGAAGGAACTACAAAAAGATCAAACTAAACCCAAAATTAGAAGGAAGAAATGACAAAGATCAGAGCAAAAAGTAAAAAAGAGGCTAGAAAAACAATGGAAAAAAGTAAATGAAGCTAAGAGCTGGTTTCCTGAAAAAGATAAACAAAATTGACATACTTTTAGGTAAACTAAGAGAAAAGGAGAAGATTCAAACAAATAAAAGCAGAAATGAAAGAGAGGACATTACTGTGAAGACTCATTGACAAATATTTGGCAATACATGAGCAAGAAGAAAAGACCACCTCGTTTGTGTTCATTCTAGCGAGACTACAATGTTTTCTACATATTTACTGTATCTTGGACTTGTTAAGGGAGACAGCAAGAACCCATTGTAAAAAAAAAAAAGAGAGAGAGAGAGAAAGTATTGTGTTTTTAGTGAGGAGGGTGATTTTGATGAGGTTGGGAAATGAAACAGGATGATACTAGTGAAAGATAGGAAAAACCTGAATATAGACAACGTTGTGAGTTGTAAGGACAGAAATAAGAAAATGATCTTAAAAGTATTCAGGAAAAGAATTAGGAGTGCTTTCTAATTAATGGAATATAAATGGTAAAGAAGAAGAATTTAAGAATTATCTTTAGTTTCTGATTTAGTTTAGGAGATAGATGGTGTCATCGCTAAAACAGGAAACATGGTTAATATGAGTGAAGAAGAATTGTAGATGAATAAAGAATTGAATAAAAAATAAAGAATTGGAGGTGAATGAAATGGGATAATGATAATCATTAATTCAGATTGGAACACATATGTTTCCAAATAGTGATGCTCAGTGGGCAGCTGACATATAGATTCAGGTATTACAAGAAAAATCTTTGCTGGACATATCTTTTTGGTTTTAATACATATATTTGAATTTTAAATATATAGGTGGTATTTGAGGCTTTCAGTGGAGTTTTCTTTATTTTATTTTAATTAAAGTTTATTGGAGTGACAATTGTTAGCAAAGTTACATAGGTTTCAGGTGTACAATTCTGTAATGCATCATCTATATATGGCATTGTGTGTTCACCACCCAGAGTCAGTTCTCTTTCCATCACCATATATTGGATCCACTTTACCCTCATCTATCACCACCCTCTGTTAACCACTAAACTATTGTCTGTGTCTATGAGTTTTCTTCATTTTTTTTTGCTCTTTTGTTGTTTTCAGTTTTATATATCACATATCAGTGAAATCCTATGGTTCTGTTTTTCTGTCTGACTTACTTCGTTTAGCTTTATAATCTCAAGATCCATCCAAGTTGTCGCAAATGGCACTATTTCATCTTTTCTTATGGCAGAATAGTATTCCATTATGTATATATACACAACATCTTCTTAATCCAATTATCTATTGAAGGACTCGTTGGTTGTTTCCATGTCTTGGCCACCGTAAATAAAGCTGCAGTGAACATCAGATCACATATATCTTTATGGATAAATGTTTTCAGATTTTTTTGGGTAGATACCCAAGAGAGGGATTGCTGGGTCATATGGTAATTCAATTTTTAATTTTTTGAGAATATCTACATTGCCTTCCATAGAAGCTGCACCAATCTGCATTCCCAACAACAGTGTGTGAGGGTTCCTTTTTCTCCACAGCCTCTCCAACACTTGTTACTATTTGTCTTGTTGATGATAGCCATTCTGACTGGGGTGAGGTGATATCTCATTGCGGTTTTTATTTGCATTTCTCAGATGATTAGTGATGTTGAGCATTTTTTCATTTGTCTATTTGTATGTCTTCTTTGGAGAAATGTCTGTTGAAGTCTCTGCCCATTTTTTAATTGGATTGTTTGATTTTTTTGTTGTTGAGTTGTATGAGTTCCTTATATATTTTGGATATTATATGTCCTCAGATTATTATATATATCTGAGGTGCTGTTTGCAAAAATCTCCCATTCGGTTGGTTACCTCTTTATTTTGTTGATGGTTTCTTTTGCTGTGCAGAAGCTTTTTAGTTTGATATAGTCCCATTCATTTATTTTAGCTTTTACTTCCCTTGGCTTTGGGGTCAAATTCATAAAATCCTCTTTGAACCCTAGGTCTATACGTTTAGTACCTATGTTTTCTCCTATGCAGTTTATTGTTTCAGGTCTTCTGTTTAGGTTTTTTATCCATTTTGAATTAATTTTGGTACATGGTGACAGATAGCAGTCTAATTTCATTCTTTTGTATGTGGCTTTCCAATTCTCCCACCACCATTTATTGAAGAGACTCTCTTTTCTCCATTGTATGCTTTTGGCTTATTTGTCAAAAATTGTCTGTCCATATCTATGTGGGTTTATTTCTGGGTTCTCGATTCTATTCCATTGGTCCCTGTGTCTGTTTTTCTGCCAATACCTTACTGTTTTGATTATTATTGCCCTGTAGTACAAGCTAAAGTCAGGGAGTGTGATACCTCCAGCATTGCTCTTTATTCTTAGGATTGCTTTGGCTATTCTGGTCCTTTGTGGTTCCCTACAAATCTGATGATTTTTTTGTTCTATTTCTTTAAAAAATGCCATTGGGATTTTGATGGGGATTGCATTAAATATTGCTTTGGGTAATATGACCATTTTAACGATGTTGATTCTTCCAATCCATGAACATGAAATGTCTTTCCATTTCTATGTCTTCTTCAATTTCTTTTAAAAATGTCTTATAGTTTTCAGCATAGGTCTTTCACATCCTTGGTTAAGTTTATTCCTAGGTAATTTATTCTTTTTGTTGCAATAGCAAAATGAATTATTTTTTTTAAATTTCTTTTTCTGAGGTTTCATTTTTAGTATATAGGAATGCAATGGACTTTTGTATGTTGATTTTGTAGCCAGCAACTTTACTGTATTTGTTTACTGTTTCTAATAGCTTTTTGGTGGAGTCTTTAGGGTTTTCTATATATAGCATCATGTCATCTGTAAAAGGTGACAATTTAACTTCTTCATTCCCTATGTGGATGCCTTTTATTTCTTTCTGTTGCCTGATTGCTCTGGCTAGGACTTTCAATACTATGTTGAAAAGCAGAAGTGAAAGGAGACAGCCCTGTCGTGTTCCTGAATGTAGAGCAAAGGGCTTTCACTGTTAATTTTGATATTAGCTGAGGGTTTGTCATATATGGCCTTTATTATGTTAAGGCATTTTCTTCTACACCCATTTTATTAAGTGTTTTAATCATAAATGGATGTTGTATCTTGTCAAACACTTTTGCTGCATCTATTGATATAATCATATGTTTTTTGTCTTTTATTTTGTTTATGTGATGTATCACATTGATGGATTTGCGGATTTGAACCATCCTTGTGCCCCTGGGATGAACCCCACTTAGTCGTGGTGTATAATTTTTTTTAATGCATTGTTGCTTTTGATTTGCTAGAATTTTGTTTAGGAATTTTGCATCTGTATTCGTCAGAGATTTTGGTCTATAATTTTCTATTTTTTTTGTTTTTTTTTTGTTATCCTCACCAGATTTTGGTATCAGAGTAATATTGGCCTCATAAAATGAGTTAGGGAATGTTGTCTCTTCTTCAATTTTTTGGAACAGCTTGAGTAGGACAGGTATTAGATCCTCTTTGAATGTTTGGTAGAATTCACTAGTGAAGACATCTGGTCTTGGACTTTTGCTTTTGGGAAGATTTTGGATGACTGATTCAATTTCGTTACTGGTGAGTGGTCTATTTAGATTTTCCAATTCTTTGTGATTCAGCCTAGGAAGGCTATATGTTTCTAAAAACTTGTCCATTTCTTCTAGGTTATTGAATTTGGTGGCATATAGTCCTTCATAGTATTCTTGTATTTCTGTGACATCCATGATAACGTCCCCTCTTTCATTTCTGATTTTGTTTATTAGTGTCTTTTCTCTTTTTATCTTAGTGAGTCGAGCCACAGGTTTGTCAATTTTATTAATCTTTTCAAAGAACCAGCTCTTTGTTGTATTAATTTTTTCTATTGTCTTTTTGTTCTCTATTTCATTTAGTTCTGCTCTGATTTTTATTATTTCCTTTCTTATGCTGACCTTGGGTTTCACTTGTTCTTCTTTTTCTAGTTCTTTAAGGTATAACATGAAGTTATTTATCTGGGATGTTTCACTTTTTCTTGAGATAGGCCTGTAATGATATAAATTTCCCTTTTAAACCTGCCTTTGCTGCATCCCACAAATGTTGGTAGGATGTATTTTCATTCTCATTTGTTTCTTTGTATCTTTTGATCTCTCCTCTTATTTCTTCTTTGACTCAGTCATTCTTTAAAAGCATGTTGTTTAATCTCCACATATTTGTGTTTTTTCCTGCTTTCTTTTTGCAGCTGATATCCAATTTCAAAGCTTTGTGATCAGAGAATATGCTTGGTATGATTTCAATCTTCTTAAATTTGCTGAGGCTGATTTTATGTCCCAATATATGGTCTATCCTTGAGAATGTTCCATGTACACTAGAAAAAAATGTATAGTCTGATGTTTTAGGATGAAGTTCTCTACATATATCAATTATGTCCATTTCATCTAATGGGTCATTTAGGGCTGCTATTTCGTTATTTATTTTCTGTTTGGATGATCTATCCATAACTGTCAATGACGTATTTAGGTCCCCTACTATAATTGTGTTTTGGTCAATTTCTCCCTTTAGTTCTGTTAGTAGTTGTTTTGTATATTTTGGTGCTCCCTGATTGGGGGCATAAATATTGATGACTGTTAAGTCTTCTTGTTGTATAGTCTCCTTTATCATTATGAAATGCCCATCTTTGTCTCTTGTTACCTTTTTTATCCTGAGGTCTCTTTCATCTGATATCAGTATGAATACACCTGCTTTTCTCTGCATACCATTTGCTTGGAGTGTCAATTTCCATCCTTTCACTTTGAGTCTATATTTGTCCTTGTACCTGAGATGTGTCTCTTGGAGACAGCATATGGTTGGGTTTAGTTTTTTGATCTAATATTATACTCTGCATTTCATTTTTATTGGTGAGTTCAGTCCATTTACATTTAGGGTGATTATTGATATATGAGGATTTCCTATTGTTCTACCTTTGGTTTTCTGGTAGGACTGCTGCTCTATTGTTTCTTTGCCTTTTTGTTGCTGTCTATTATGTCTTCGTGGTCGTATTCTATGATTTTTCCTTCTGTTTCTTCTATTATTATGTTACATATTTCAGTTCTGGATATTTTTTGAGTGATTACCATTAAGTTTATGTAAAAGAAAGTTTGATATTTAGAGTATTCCTTTTTCTTCAGCATGCTTACTTTTTCCATTCCCGTGTGCCGGTTCAGACCTTTACTCGCCCCTCTTTTATGTTTTTATTGTCACAAATTATCCCTATTTATGCTGTGAGTTGATTTCTGTGCTGCAATGGAAAGTGGTCTTTTTCCACTTTTTCTTTAACTGTTTTTTTTTTTCTTCTTTACCTTATATGTTATGTTTAAGTGTATAGTGTCTTATGTGGTGTAGGGGTTGCCATTTCCTGCTTCTGTCTGTTCATAATACTACTTACGGTTTCATACTCTTTTGCTTTTCTTTTCAGGTTGAATAGCCTCCTTCAGTATTTCTTGTAGTGCATGTCGTATGTTACAAAATTCCCTCAGCTTCCTTATGTCTGGAAAGGTCTGTATTCCTCCTTCATATCTAAAGGATATCTTTGTTGGATATGTTGTTCTTGGCTCATAATTTGTCTCTTTCAATAGTTTGACTATTTGAGTCCATTCCCTCCTGGCTTGTAGAGTTTCTGCTGAAAAATCTGATGATAATCTAATGGGATTTCCTTTTATGTTACCGTCTTCTTTTCCCTGGTTGCCTTGTGGATTTTTTCTTTGTCGTTAATTTTTTACAGCTTCAATACAATGTGCCTTGGAGAAAACCTGTTGGGGTTGAGGTAATTAGGCATTCTATTTGCTTCTTGGATTCAAGGATCCAGTTGTCTCCACAAGTTTGGTAAGTTCTCATCGACTATTTGTTTGAGTATACTCTCTGTTCCCTTCTCCCTTTCTCTTCCTTCTGGTATGCCCGTTACTCTTATATTGCTCTTTCTGATGGAGTCAGAAAGTTCTTGTAGAGTTCTTTGGTTTCTTTTAACTCTCAAGTTTCTCTCTTCTTCCATCTGTGTCATTTCCAGATTTCTATCTTTGATGTCACTGATTCTTTCCTCCATCTGGTCAGCTATATGACCTAAACTGGCTATTTCACTCTTCATTTCTTTTATTGAGTTCTTAACCTCCAGCAATTCTATTTGGTTCTCTTTTAAAATTTCAATCTCTTTGGTAAAATTTTCATTTTGTTCTTTCGTTGCATTTCTGAGTTCATTAAACTGCCTGTCTGTGTTTTTTTGCATCTTGTTGAGATTTTTCAGAACTGCAATCTTGAATTCTCTGTCATTTAAGTCACATATTTCCATGTCTTTAAGTTCATTTTCTGGAGACTTTTCATTTTCTTTCTGATCTGCCTTGTTACCTTGGTTATTCATGGTTATTAATCAATTATTATTTCTTGTCCTAGGCATCTACAGGAGTGGGTTCTGCAACAGGTTGGTAGGAAGAGGTCTTTCTTTGTTTTCCAGTAGGTGTTCATAGAATGTTTTATTTTTCTCTCTGACTCCAGCCTTTCATAATCTTTCATACTGTAGTGTTATATTTTCTCTGAACTATTCTTGCTTCTCACACAATGGGAGGATTCCCTGCAAGGTCACCTGGGTCTCAGGGCTCTGTCTCCTTGGGAGGATGTGGAGAGCTTCTGAAGTTCCAAAGCTCTTCCTTTATCAGTTTTAGAGCCTGTGGTTTTCAGCAGCTCTGTTTCCCCCTTCAGGGATCCACCCAGATAGGTGGGGTCAGGGGAAGGGTGGGTTGTGAAAGGTGGCTTTGAGCAATGGCAGCGAATGCCAGTACAGCCAGTTCTGCACTCAAGGCTCCCTCTCCTTCCTCGGAACTAGTTGGGCCACGACTCCATGGCTGCGGGATGCAATTCTCAAAACTGGAAATACTCTCTTCTTTCCATCTGACACTACTCCCGTTCTGCTTCTAGCACTGGGCAGGTGGGGGTTGGGTGAGCTCTAGGAGGGTGGGGAAGGGGCAGACAGGGTCCGGGACTAAGTCTTCCATTCTCTGATTGGCAGTAAGGGCTTAAACCATCACCTTCACCCTTCTTCTCTCAGTCTTTGCTCTGAGGTGTCTGCCATGAGCATTGGGTTCAGCTCTGTTATATACTGATCCCTCAGACGGGACTGCGGGTCATAAGGGGAGCACTGGCTGTCCATGTTCTTCCCTCTCCCCTGGCTGTGATAGCTCCAGAATGAAGGTCTTGGGAGCTCCAGTGTGCGACCTGCGCCTGCGCAGTCCTTGTCTCCACACTTCCACCTTTCTCTCCTACCCCACTTGCTCAATTTGCCCACCTTTAGATGATTTCAATCACACGCCTCTTAGTCTTGTCTGTCTGCTGCATAGGGAGTCCTTTGTTGAATTATAGCTGTTCAATTTGTTGTAAATTCCAGGGGAGATTTCAAGAGGTTCATGCCACCATTTCTATGATGTCATCCTGGAGTTTTCTTTATATATGTAGAGTGAAAAGAGAGGAGAGAAAGAGAAGAGAGAAAGGAATGGAAAAGATGGGAGTGGAATCAGTAGAGAATGGAGGAAGGAACTAAGGTAAGAAATGACTAAGGAGGTCGGAGGTAGGATTTAGTGAAACAAAGACATTGGAGCTAACATAAGGAAAAAGAGTCCTAGGAGACCAATGGGCAGAAAGATTGTATAGACAACTGATTACTTTGACATGGGTGGCTTCAGCAGTATCAGTAGAGTGGTACAATTAGAAATCTACCTGAGAATCATATGGGGGAGATAAACAATTTCAAATAACCATGTTTAGAAATCTAAAGCTTAAATTCAATCAGAATCTCAGAGTAATTTGAAGACAATATGCAGAATATGGGCATTATAAAGCTTAAAAAAGATTTGTAAAAGAAATGTATGTTTACAAGATTAGTAAAGGTTTGAAAACAATGTTGTTTTTATAGGTTTAAATTTAATTGTATCATTTTTTGATAGTTTGTGTTTCACAGTACTGTGGCATTTAGATTTTTAAGCTTTGCAGAATTGCTAGATGAATTGAAATAGATAGCTTAGGTTCTCTGATTTCCATTTAAATGCTCAACAAACCATCACAAGGAAGTAGTTTTGCATGGTTTATAACAACTTTAAGAGATTTGCAGCTGTGCTATGAATACATCCAATTATACAAAATATGACTTTCAAAATTACTTTTTGCTATTACCTGGACAAGTTAGTGTAGAAGGAAATGGTTTGCCTAGATATAGGATGCTAATATAGATTTGAACATTTGATATATTAAAAAACCCTCTGTAGGACAAAGAAAAAATTGCAGCATGAAACGATAAAAAGGATTAGTTGAGTTTTTAGAATTTAATTTTTTATTACATAGCCAGATGTATTTAGTAAGTGGGAGAGGGCCAGTTAAGGTTCTCAATGTTACTTATGGAATTTTAAATGACTTCATATTTAGTTTTAGTAAAAAAATTGATTGCAAAAAGATGGCAGAATCTGGAATTACAGAATATTAAAATAGGAGGATATGTCAGCTATCATCTTGTTAGCCCCAAACTCCTATTTTCCAGGTGAAGAAATTATAGCTTGAGAAAGTTAAAGAGAAGCAAAGAGCTAAGAAGGCAGGTCTAAATGCAGTGCCCCAGTCGAAGACTTGGAACAAATAGATGTCGGCTTCCCATCATTGGATAGCTACACAATGTGGGTGATGAGCCATAAGGGGACTTGGGATATAAAATGAAAGCAAAGACAAAGCTCAAATACCATGAAAACAATTGCAAAGCTGTAATAGAAGCAATTCCATTAGCTACAGGGTAACACGTTAGGTACTAATTTGATGAATGTCAGTTCCTATTCTAGAGCCACCAGATTTTATAAGATTTTAAGTATTTCAGGTTGTAAAATTAAGAAAAAAGCATTTAGTGTTATCCCTTACTATAAATAGATGTTAGAGCTCATGGAGTTTATTCCCCTGTATAAAATTGCATATTAATCACTAAAACACTTGTTACCAAATTAAAAAACAGAGAGAATAATCCAAGAATAAATTAATGTAGTTATGAAGATATTTGTTATCTCTTAAAATATCACTTTAAAGGTTAAGAGAATTGAAAGCAGACTAAATTTCAAAGAACAATAAATAATGGGTTAAATAATTGAAAACTACTTTTATAATTACTACTCTTATAATACAGTCATTAAAAAGCATGGGTTCAAAAACAGTATAATAACTTAGGGAAATATAATAAGCAGGAAACATGATGAATATAATATAATATAATATAATATAATATAATATAATATAATATAATATAATATAATATAATAATATAATATAAATAATATAATAGTGTGCATGTGCGTATAAGAAGGTAAAGAAAAAGTTAAAAATAACCTATGATTCTACTTGTTAAAATTGATTTTTTTCTCCTGTATATCCCCACTTTTAAACTCATTTCAAACAATGCTATTTATTGCTTTCATTATGCTTTGCAGTTATATCAGTCAGGCTCTAATCAGGAAACAGTAATCACACAAGTAATTTCAACAGGATGAATTTAATAAAAAGAATAGTTAACCAGGTAAAAGATGGTTAACTACTGAGAGGGGTAAAAGTGAGTTCCTAGTGTAATAGCTTATCATCTACAGAAGGCTGTTGCCACTCCTGGGACTGAGGGACATTTGAACCTTGAATAAACTCAGAATTTAGGAAGCTCCATCCCCGTTTCTCACTTTTGCGAAAGCTGAGATTCATCTGAGGAAATGACGCAGTTGCTGCAGATATACACCTTCCCATCCCCATTCCGTCCTGCAGTGATGAAAAGACTTCCTGGAGGCTGCTCACTGGAAACTTGAGGGCTGCCTACCAATGTGGACAAGAGACTTTTGGGATCGATTAGGAATTGCAGGAGCATCCTACTGCCACAAAGAAAGCACAGGGAACCATGTTCTTCCAGTCATTCGTTGTTTGGGTGAGGAGGCTGAAGGAAAAATGAAACTCATTTCTTTTTTTTCCTTAGTTTTGCTCTAAGTGATCCAATATGCACTTAATACATGTTGAAAATAAGAAAATGGTAGACAAGGACAATTCCTTTTAAATCTATTATTTTCTTATAGTGTTTTTATTTATTTATTTATTTTTTTGGATTAATGCATACAATCCAGAGTTACAAAATTCTAACTAATGTTGAGTTAATGTCTGGCAGACATAAAATTGGTACCTATTTATACATTGACATTAATATTCTTAGTCTAATGATTAAGTCGTGAAGGACTGCTGGCTTGTTTCAAAACAGCAAATCTGACATATCACTCACTGCTTGTAAGTCTTCAATGGTTTCCCTTTGTTGTTACAATAAAGACACAAATCCATAGCACAACTGTCGAGTTCTTTATAATCTTGACCAAATTACAATTTTATTTCATGATACATTGTCAATTTTTGTTTGTCACATCGGCTTTCATTTATTTATTTATTTATTTATTTATTTATTTATTCATTTATTTTAAAAATCATATATAGTTTTTATAGTTTAGGACCTTCATATTTGTTTTTCCTTCATCCCACTTCCCCTTCTTTTCTCTCTTTACAGTAGTCAGTAATTAGTTGTGAAATTATTTGTTTAGTTTTGGCTTTCCAGTAAATTGTACACACCATTTAAACCTAGACACCTTGTCTTATAAGTTAAAAGTACTTCATAATAGATATTTGTCAAATTAAAGGAATAAGTGAATGAATCAATGAGAAGGTAAAAAGAGTGATCTGAAGTGTGATATGTAATGGGCAAACAAGAGGAAGCAAAATTTAAACAAAGCTTTTGTAGTGCCTTTTTCAACCATTAGCACTAAACATATTTTAAATATGTAAAATAAAACAAAGTAAGATTTGGACCATTCATATGAGGAAATATATTGCCATGAAATGGTTGATGCAGAGTTTTATCATTATAATATCAATGTGACTAATATGATAATATTCAATATTTAATACTTAGGTTAAAATTGTTGATTACTTTCTGAAATTTTAGTTAAAAACTCATTAATTAATTCCTAAAATTGACAAATCTAGTGCATGGGCTTTTTGTCCATATTAAAAATTTACTAATTCTTGCAGACAGTCACCAATTATTCTCTTCCTTTGATTATTCACACCTTCTTCCACATGTCCTCTCTAAAAAAAGAGGGCATGTCCTTCAAAAAAAAAAGTATTTTCTGAAAATAACTTACCTTCACCATTTCTCTCTGTAAATCATAAATATATAGTTTATATACATATATTTATATAAGTATAAATATATGCACACATATTCACATAGAATTCTCACGTTTTAAGGTTTACTTATTCTTTATTTAACAGCATTTTTACTATGTTACTTAGAAAGTGACTTTCGTTTTCTGCCAGAAGATGTAGGAAGTTTATAAATGACTAATTTTAATTATAGAAGGTATTTAATATGCTGCAATAAATCTAAAATATAATTCCAATAACAGATCCTAGAGGTTAAGCTGGTGGTGAATGTTTACCTATTTTAAGCTGGTTAAAGTTATGTTGACATTCAGAAAGAACAAGGAGAAGAAGATAAGAAATTTTTTGATTACATTTCATAACAAGATCTCTTTAGGTGACGGAGCAGATGGTCAGCAATGTGCAAACAGAGCACTCAGTTAACCAGAAAGATTCCAACATACATATAACTCACAGATACATGAAATTCAATCTCATCATTTAACTCTGGCAATTTCAATACATCCTATTCCATGTCACATAATAACATTTTTCATAGAAAAATAACTAATTTAATAATTAAAAGTTCATTTATGCTATAATCATTATTACATACTGCTTTTTATATTAATGTACTTTGGCATTATATGTTCAGAATTATTAATTTTAATATTATTTGTTAATCTTCTATGAGATATATTTATATAACCCCATCAAATGTAACATGTATGACAATATTCTTCCATGTTTATAGTCACATAACAAAAAAGATTCAAAACTATCAAACATCATTGTATTGTTTTGTCCAGTAATTCTCTTAATTTCTGTTGTTACATTTGATATGATTTTCACCTTGAAAATATATTTAAGGATTACATGGGACACATCTGATTGCTCACGGCTAAATATTGAAATAGAAATCTAAAATTTTTGTTAATTCTGAACTGTCAAATAAATATTTCTTTATATCTTAAAATCCATTAAAAATAGGCTATAGTTTGACTTCAGGCTTACATTTTTGAAATTTAAGCATTGTTCTTTTATATTCAAATTTTTATATTGACAGAAATAGAGCTCAATTTTAAATAAATATGTTATATTTTCTGGTATAAGTGAAGACCAATAAAAAAATAAGAAACAGAAAACAAATTATGATTATGGGGGATCCAAATTGAAATGATTATAAATAACCAGCCTTAATTCTTCATTCTTCAAGTTCATTCTTACATCTTAGTTTGCATATATATAATTTTTTTTCTGCTTCTGGCTTATTTCTATTATTGTCAAGAGGGAAAGTGGTTCATCAACGTACAAATTTCCAGGGGAAAAAATGTTCTATTTTCTCACAACCTATATAATGAGAAATTTCTTCTTTAATCTCTCTCATTTCCACTTAATCTAGCCTAGGGGAAATACATACTTCTCTGTAATTTTCTGTGTTAAAGTACCAGTGGATTTAGGGAAAGGGTTGATATTTAGCAGTTTTTAGAAAGAAAATATCCTCTTAGATTATTTTAAAAATGTGATTAGACATGAAGAACAGGACAATTCAATGTCTGAAAGATATATATTTTGTATAAAAGAATTATTTAAAGGATGAGACCCAGTGATCCTTAGGGTTAATTGTATTTTAATTTCTTATTGCCAGTGTAATAAAAGAGCTCCAAGAATTTTGAAACATACTGTAATTAAGAGCATTGCCGAAGAAAATTTTTTAAAAAATAATTCAATCAATATTTATTAATGTTAAGCCTACATGGGGTTACAGAGTACAAGATGTTCAATTTTCAAGGAGCTTAAAATTTAAAGAAATAATTTTTTGCCCAATTTTCTTACCTTTTTACTTTGATGATTGCTTTATGATGATGAATCGTTGCCGAATTAGACATTGTACAAGAAGATTCAATTATACTCTTGACTGGGCTAAGGAAGAAAAGAACCAGCCATTGTTTTCATTGGTATTGCTTCCTTTCCCTCCCTCTTTAGTGTTCCAAAATTAGGGCTCGGTAGTCCTAAAATATTTGCTCCCTCTTAAGTAAAGAATTGTGAAAAAATAGAAATGTTCTCTCTTCTCCAGGATGCCTTCCTGGTTTGAGGTACTCTGAAAAATGCCATCCTATGCTATTTAATTTATTTGCCAAATGTTTGTTTCAGGAACCTGGTTTTGTCAGTCTTTCTCTGTGATTATGTGTTTCTCAAGAGCAGTAGTCAGAACCAATGACTATTCCTTTTACAAATTTTTGTATAGCCTCACAAAATGTTTTAAATATAGTGGCTGATTAAAAATATTGATGATTATCAGTCTATTGGTTTATAAGTAAAGAAAAATTTACATTTTTTCTTTAACTGTTATTTTAAAGTATCCTAAAGAAATCAGAGTATATTACCTTTCTCATTATATCTTTATATTTCATAAGAAGTCAACAGAGCTGATTAAGAATAATTAAATACGGAGCGAATTATATTGAAATATCTTGTCACAAGGTGGCACTGCTGTTTCAAATATGAGGCTCTACCTAGCGTTTCTCATTTCGGGGGTGATCTTTTAAAATGCTTAAAATGTTTTGAAAATACTTCATACTACCTTAAGGATTTTATATCTCGGACAAACTTTTAAATAGAAGCGTCACAATTAGTGTTGCCTCTTGGCTACAATTTTTGCAGATTTTTTTTTTTTCATCAAGGTCTATGAAGTTCCAGAACTCAAACATCCAGCTTTAAATTTAGATATACAAATTTAATCTAATGCCCTTAGAGAAAAAAAAAACAGATAGATACATTTCAGGCCTAATACTTCTATTTTTGACTTTCATTTCTTTATTGACTTGTTAAGAAAATAATTGATTCCATTTTACTAAATTCCATTATTAGGTTATGACAATCAACTTTTGTCCATCAGGTTAGTAATTACTTTTTTTTTTTTTTAAGGAAAGAGAAAAGAATTAAGATTCTTAATTTGCATTTGGAAAGAAGGCAGTGCCATTGAACTTACTACCAAAGTATACACATTTCAGGTGCACAAAGTTGAAATCAAAACCAAGTTAAAATAACACTCTAATATTCTCTATGAGAAATATTCATTTAGGTTTATTTTCACTGTACATATAGTCATGGTTTCTATAGCTACAGTTATAATTACAAAGTATCATTTTTTACATGAAAACAGTACTCTTAGAATAAAGCATCTGAGCTACAAAAGCCAAATGGTGAGAGGTGATGCCTATTAAGCAGGCTAGAAAGACTAATAAGGATAAAAGTTTGCTTAAAGCAAGCAGTCACCTTCACAGCATAAAGAGAAAAGAATAATATGAAAAACAACCTTCCTGCCTGAAGTTACCAAGAGAGCTATATTAGTTTAAAAATACAGTTTTTAAAGAACATCATAACAGCTTTGAAGCTCTGCATATTGTATGGTCTTAAGGAATAATGAAGTTAAATCTCAAACCCTGAATGAACCTGCTTGTTACATATAGTTTGCGTGATTGTCTTTGGCTTGAACACATGATTTCATCATGGAGAATGACTGGACAGGATGCCAGTCTTGTAGGTATACCTTCTGCAGTGAGTCAGTTCTCTGAATATTCTTTCTATTAGTTACTTGGAAGTAAGAAGGAGGAAGAGGAAGAAGAGATGAAAGGATTCTGTAGTTCTAAAGGAAAAACAAATCCTTCCAGTTAGAGATTCCTGCACTGTCACCTTATCACAGAGCCCCTTCCTTGACTACCCCTCACTCTTTACCAGGTGTTGACCTGGCAAACAGACTTGTGTGTTGTCTGCCTCCCTCACTAGACCATAAACTCCATGGGAGCAGAATTATTGTTTTTTTCACTGCCACACCTCAGTGTCACAACCATTCAGCACATATTAGGTGTCTCAGTAAATGTTTGTTCAATAAATAAATGGATTTTCGTATGTCATGGTCAGAGAGATGGGATTGCTTTTCTTTTCACGGTAATAATTTACCTGTAGCAGATATTTACTAATTTTGGGATTAATAATTTTGGGAGCTACTATTAGACAATGCCTGTAATTTGGCTTTACCTAACTGACTAAAACTTTTGGAATGTTGTTTTTCTCTAATCAATCTGTAACAGAACATATAAGAAATATGTAGCAGTTTGAGGAATCATAATGTTAGAGCTGTGGCTACCAAGGGGACTCACCAAGGGGCATTAATTTGGTAAATTCAGCCTATTTTAGGTCTGAGCTCAGCCTTAGACATATAAATATTCAATCTTCTTACTGGAG
The DNA here is from genome assembly GCF_057876585.1 of Rhinolophus sinicus. Lineage (NCBI taxonomy): Eukaryota > Metazoa > Chordata > Mammalia > Chiroptera > Rhinolophidae > Rhinolophus > Rhinolophus sinicus. The sequence goes on from NC_142507.1 coordinate 39,266,154, forward strand.
ATTATGTTATTTTTATAATAGTAAGTTAGCCTACTCTAACTTCTCAAAGTGGATATGCTTTGAGGATAGCTGGCTGAGTGTCATAGCCAAAGTCCTTGCATAGGGTTGGGTACAGAAAGGGATGAATAGAGTGAGGCAGAGAGCTTCAGCCTAGGCCTAAACTTAAGCAGGCTTCCAAATATTTTCTCTACATACTTCTATGCACAGAGATTGGGGCTATAGCTTGAAACAACCCACCTTAAATGCTAAGAATATAAATTAAATATGTTTCCACATTTTATAATTGACTTCATAATATACCCATGTTTCATTTAAAATAAAAATAATGCCTGACCTTACTTTCAAAAGATGATGCTCTGGGTTGCTGTTCTTTCCTGTGGCTTTATATACTACTGACACACAGCCTGTAATAGACTACTCAGCTTGATAAGTGTGGCTTACGCCATCATTCATCCATTTATGTATGCTTTCAGCCACGTATGTGTCTGGTATTGTGCCATGATCTTGGGAAACAAATATAAGCAAAAAAAATTTGGGAAACAAGATAATAAATAAGTAAGTACAATGTGGTAACTGCGATGATAGAGGTGGGCAAAGGTTGGAACTTAATTGGGTTGGTGGTGGTATGTAGCAGAACCTGAATTAGGGAAAACTATTAGGAAAAGCTTCTTAGATGAAATTTTCCTATACTTATAAAAGTGTGAATCAAAAAGGGAAATTGCAATGAAATGCAATAAAAATATATCATAGAAATTGTCAACTGGTGAAATGATCAAATGATGAAAGAGAAGGTAAAAGTGGATAGAATTTAGAAGTAGCTGCTGTTAAGAGACTGAATTTTACGGATAAATGTTTTCAGATTTTTGGGGTAGATACCCAGGAAAAGGATTCCTGGGATATAAAACTGAAAGCAACAAGGGAACAAGACAAACAAACAAAGAAACAAAAACTCATAGACACAGTCAACAGTTTAGTGGTTATAGAGGGTAAGGGGGGTAAAGTGTAGTAGGTGAGGGTAAAGGGGATCCAATATATGGTGATGGAAGGAGAACTGACTCTGAGTGGTGAGCACACAATGTGATATATAGATGATGTATTATAGAATTGTACACTTGGAACCTATGTAATTTTACTAACCATGTCATTCCAATAAATTAAAAAAATTAAAAAAAGAAAAGAGAGATTGAACTTTAAAATTCTTTGTATCACTCACAATTCAGAAAGTAAATGTATCTAGGATTAGCAAATATCACTTTTACTTGTTTGCTACTTCCATTTCTTCTTATTTCCCCCCAAAATTAGTCTATGAGGGGTAGAGATAGCTGGTATTTAATGAAATCCTAAGGGTGCCAGATATTGTGATACACTTTTGCTTACAATTTTTTAAATGAAAAATTTCCAACATGAACAAAAGAAGAGTAAATATTCTAATGAACCCAATTTACCCATATCCAGCTTTAGCCATCATTATTATTTTGCTAATTTTGTTTTGCATATTGCTGCCTCCTCACTTTTTTGTGCAGCAGTATTTTAAAGCAAATTCCAGACGTAATGTCATCTCCATTGTAAGAACTGTAAATATCGTATATCATTGCTTGAGACAAACTTCTACTGAAGACAATGGAACGTAATAGTCATAAATATATACGAAATATATGAAAATATTTTTAGAAAACAACATATATTATAGTCTATTTGACATCACAAAAATTTATTAGTGCCTATGATTGAGGGCACTAATATCTGGCTTCAAAAACAATGTTTAAACTGGTCTTGAAGCCATGGGTAGGTTGCTTAACCTTCACAGCATTTGCATTGCCATGACATATATTAAACTTAGATTAGTCAAAACAAAAGAAGAAACAAATTTGAAGGATGTTGGGACATAGGGTGAAATAAACAAGCACTGGTCAGGGCTGGGAGCGCGGAGTGTTCAGGAACTCAGGGGTCAGAGGCTTGAATCCTGATGGGGCTCTCATATCTGTTTCTATCAACTTCCGCCTTCTCCCTTATTGCTGAGGTTTTGTTTTGTTTTCTTTTTAATAAATGACAAAAAACTACAGCTGTTAGTAATTTTATAACTTAGTTTATCAAAATCTACCAATCCTCGTAACGATACCAACTTCTGGAACAATCAACTGTGGCCAGAGGTAAAATGAGATAATTAAAGAATGTGGAAGTAGAAATCATGTGGACGGAATGGCTGACATGTAATTCCTAGAAAAGCTGAGGGGAAAGATGTGCGAACAATCCCATATGCATCGTTTACAAGAACTGAATGATTTTATTTGTAAAATGAAGTCTTTGAATTGCGTGATGGCTAAGGTACCTTCTGGTTCCTAATATATACCTCTTCCAAAGTCCCTAAATATGCCTATAAAAAGTTTGTTACTTTTGAAAGGCAGGAGAGACTATAAATAAATAGTAAAATGACCTGCAATATGAGTTTATCCAAAGGTAAAGACTACCATGTGCCATTTTGAAGCATGTATTTTTAAGGTGACAGGCCATTAATATAAAATTTCAATAAGAGAAGGAACCCAAACCAGGCAATTTTATTTTACATTGAATACATTTTAATTGTGTGGTCATACTTACATTCCCCACCCATAGACATTATGGAAAACTAAATTAAACTAAACAGCAAGAGAATTTTTTTGTAAAAAATAAGAGTTTGTATCTCATTCTTGGTGTTTCATATATTGAAGTCCCTGGCTTATCAATTTTAAACTTATTTTACTAAACATTCTTTATAGTCTTAATGTTCCCAATATAGCCTAAAAATTTATGGAATTTTCACCTTGAAATCCCAATACAAATATTTTTAGGGTGTAGATATTTTATGTTACTTAGTTATTGCTCATTGAGTGTTCAGTGAATATGTTAGGCTCTGATAAACAAAATATACTTCAAATGTAAATATTATTCCTCTTTTTAAAAAATTTTTTGTATGGAAATATCAAAGATACACAAAACAGAGAAATAATATACCATCGCCCAGCGTCAATGATGATCAACCCAAACTCTTTCTATCTGCCTAACAATGCACAATCCCTATCAATGTGGTATCAGGGAAAACCAGTTACAACAGAGGGTTGAATAAAATCCAGAGGTTCATAACATAATACAAAAATGTCCTGGTTTCAACAGAATATCAGTCATCATATCAAGAATAAGAAAGATCTAAACTTAAGAAAAATATGCCCATAGATGTCAACAATGAGATGACAGAGATGTTAGAATTATCTGACAAAATTTTAAAGCAGCCATGATAAAAATGGTTAAACAAGCCACTAAAAAATACACTTAAAACAAATGAAAAAAGAGAACACTCAAACTATGTGAGACAGACCAATAGAACTGCAAGGAGAAATAGATGAATCCTCTATCATATTCCCTGAATTAGAACTCCTTTCTGCTTGACGTACTTTGAGAAGGCTTTGCTTCCTGCACTGAAGCAGAACTGTTATGTGCTTCACTTGCACGTCTTTACCCCAACTAGGTAGCGAACACTGTTTATGAAGAGGGACCGAACCTGTCTCTGTTCATTCTTTCATTCATTCCTTCATTAATTTATTACACTTACTCTTTACATTTGTGTGTCCTGTAATTACTTAATACTTAACACAGAAGTGCACAATGAGTATACACATAATTAATGATTGAGTAAATGTGTTGTGTCAGTTTATGTGTAAGTTACCAGAGATATGCAGATGAGATATGTTTAACAATAATAAAATGACAAATTACATTTATTAAGTACTTATTATATGTCAGGCCCTATGTACAGCATTTTGCATATGCTGATTTGATTTTCACGTTTAGGTCGTTTCGTTTTATGTTTGTTTGTTCGTTTGTTTGCTTCTAACCCTTGTTTGTTTCATAACATTCCTAAGCACTAGTTGCTAATTATTACTTCCCATTTACATGTAAATAGCTGAGAATAGAAAAGGTTAAATGACTTGCCTAAGATTACGCAGTACTGGGGTAGGCTGGATTTGAACCTAGGTAGTTTGATTCAGTACTCTGTTATGGTTGGTGAATAGATCCATAAAGAGCTACTGCTTGATAAATTCCACAATACATCAGCAGAATGAAAGGGGGCTTATGTCTAAAGGAAGAGAGACTTGGGTACTGAAGCACGAAGGATTAACAGAAGTTAAAGATAAACAGAAATGATAAAGCATGCTGTTTTTTGGTGGAAAGAAGTACACATACTACAAAGGAACAAGAGAAAAGAGCATACCTGAGACACCATGGGGATTATTATGGATGAGGTTTAGTGAGGAAAGGTGAAAAACAGACAGAGGCAAAGAGAGACTGACTATAAAGTGTCAGGTATACACTTCTAGGGAATTAAAGATTTTTTAATTAGGGTCACAGGTTGCTACTGAAGCATTTAAAAAACTTTGAGAAGATTTCCATTACAAAGAGATAACTTTGGAGCAGAGTGGACAATTTAGAAGTTATCAAGTGAAGTGAGATTGGAATTGGAAGTTGTAATAACTCGAGTAGAAGTATTTCTCATCCTTGGGCTTCCAGAATTGAACACAAGGACTGGCATCTAATATGAGAGCAATCCATATTCACCAAGTTGAACCGAGCCTAAGTAACCTAAGGGTCAGAGAATCTAATCTTGTGCTTTCTTTTACCTTAAACACAGTCTGAGAAACAGTGATTGCATCTATACCATTTGAAATATGAAAAAAAAATTGCTATGTGTGTTTAGAAATATACTTGAATAATATACACAAGTGTAAAGCTATGGTTAAATCTCATTTCTTGTCTTTCCTTATTGTGTGCTTAATTTTCTGAGTCCCTTGCCTCAAATATCCAAGTTCCTACTATCCCAATGACCTCTGAAGTCACTTTCCTTGCTAGCTAGTCGTCCCATCCCCAAATTTCTGTCTTCTAATGCCTAAAGGAAACAGTAGTGAAATAGAAAAAGAAATCTAGGCTGGGGGAAATTTACCACCAGAGCAGTTGACTATTAAGATATGTCCTTAGAAACCTAATGTAAATATATGGAATCTTTCTCTTTGAAAGACTAAGAGGCAACTTTTTGTTATTGTGCTGTGGTTATGTTTTCTTCTCTTTTCTTTTCCCAGTTATTGTTTCACTCTGAAAGACAGTGTTCTCTCATGAGGTCCAGAGAGGAACATTTCTGTGGACTTAATCTATATGTCTAAGGATACGTCAAAGGTTAAGTAAATTCTGTTTCTAATACTATGATCACTAACTTGTAAATGCTAGCAGCTTTAGGTTTTGACAACTTCGGCCCTTAGTTTTGAGTAAAGATTCTACCACCACTTTGAAATATCAGATGCTACACATTAGCAGTGGGCTATAAAAACCTACAAAATGGGATTTGTCAAAACAGGTTTGATGAATATTTGGCTGGTTTTAGAAGTCAAATTAGCCTAAATATACTATGGCATGTGAAAAAAATGTATGTTTTTATTTGAAATTAAAGCTATAATAAATTTTAATATAATTGCTCTGTTTTCAAAGACAATTATAAGGCAATTTATTTGCAAAATAAATTTTACAGTTTACATGAAAATATCCAAGCATGTCATTTAGTCATTTCCGTCTTCAGGAGGTCAAGGGGTTGCCCCTGCTAAGAAGACTTGACTGATTTAGAAATGACAAAATTAAAATTGAAAAGGAATCAAAGTACTTGTTATAACTGAACATCAGAGACCCAAGCCTAGGGTACAGTTGCATAACAGTAAATGTTCTTTTGCAGTTAACACCTGGGTTTTTATATTTATAGAAAGATAGCACAAGTTTAAACACAGAGGAAAATGGCTCAGAAATCCAATAAAATTTGGAATGCAAGCTACCAGCAATATCAGGGGATTTTCACCCAATATATTTGCCAACAAATCAATAACATAAGTAAATCCTTCTGCACTATGGGCAATCAAATGCTCACTAACAGGTACTACTGCCTAAATTAATAGAATCCCAGAAGTGTTCTTCTGCCTGTGTCAAAGCTAATGCCTCTGAGGCTTAAAATCCACATGTGATAAACTGGAGGATATTTCTTAATAATGGTTTAAATAAAAGGAAATTATGTGAAGATTCTGAATTAAATGCTCTCACACCGAGTGGGCTCAGTTTAAATTGCTCTTGTCTCTAGATGGAATGTTTCCTACTGTCCATATTTTTTCACACTGCACACTCCAAGAAAGCAGAAAGCATTTTTCTGCAAAAAAAAAAAAAATTACTTGTTTTACTAAAACCTATCACTGCATCTTGTGAGTCTTTGTTATAAAGATTGTGTTGGGTATCATAGCTCATTGAAATGGCTCTCACCACTCACAATTTAAGACTCAGATCAAAAATCACCACCTCTCTAAAGTCCTGTACCCCTTCTCCAATAAAAAAAAAACAGTAAAAAAAAAATCACCACCTCTCTGAAGCTTACCAAGACTCGCCGAGGAAAATCAGTGGCTTTTTCCTTTGTTTCTAACTACTGCCACGTAGCGTTTTTCACACTATTTTGTAACCACTCCTTCTAGGTCTTGAGTTTGGCTTTAGAATCTGGCATATATTTTACCGAGTAAATGTGAATGTCATATTAAGTAGGCAACCGAGCACGTGAACAACTGTCATATGAATTTAATGGTGATGTTGGGTTTGTTAAATACATTTTTTTCTTTGAAGGTCAAGTTTTAACATGGAAGATAGTGAATGCAAGGAAAAGCCAGGTTATAATTGTGTTTAACTTGATATGTCTAGAGTTTGTCAATGTGCTCACTAGGAAGATGGCTAACACAGTTATATAAAAGTTTTTGAACAGCTATTACCTGTCAGGAACAGTATTAGGTGCTAAAGTTATAAATGAATAAGGCAGAGTAGTCGACCTTAAGGAAATACCAATTAAGCAAAAATGACCTCCTACTCTCAGCAATCTTGAAATGTATTAGAAACACATTCCATATATGTAATTTATTTATTTCTATTGAATAACACTAATGCTGAAAACAAAAAACAAAATAAGGTTAATTCCACACTGGAAAACAAAACAAAACAAAAACAACCTATTTTTCCTCCTTAGAAAGAGGACTGCAATTGTTTGGTTAACTTGACTCAAACTTAAGAACACAGTAAAAATCTTTATTCAAGAAGTACCAATAATATGACATTTAATGTTCTGGATAGTCATGTGAGAGAGACAGAAAGAGAAGAGGTAGACAGACAAAGAAGGAGGAGGAGAATGAAGAGGAAAAGGAGAAGAAAGAAAGTTAGGAAAGGATATCATAAGAATAGGATTAAAGGAGACTTGGGAGGAGAAATAAAAGGAAAGGAAAAAGCGAGTGAGGAAAATGCAAAAGAAAAATAATGGCAAGGAAAAGTCTAATGTAGACAAAGGAGGCAAATGCAGATACAGAAGGTAAGAATAAACCAAAAGAACCAACTGAAATGGTTGATTCTAGGGTTTCTGAGGATTGAGATATGGGGGATGGGAAGGGTGGGGTGATATGTGCAGGCGACAGCTATGTTTGTGTAAAAGCCTGTTAGGTTTATGTAAATCTTTAAATTATGTGAATGTGCAACTAGAATTAAAATAAAACCTAAAATTAAAATACCCTTGACCCCTTAACTTTTCCATTCACCAACCCTCTCTCTGCTCCCTTTTGTGGCAATATCCCTCAAAGTAGTTTTCTATAAGCCATCTTACTTTACTTACCCACCTCCAATTTTTTTTTTAAACCACTCCAATCAAATTTTAGTCTCCAGCACTCTCTTAAATTGGCTCTTATCTAAGTCAATGATGACCTGTATCTTGCCAAAGCCAGTGTTCCATTATAATTATCTTATTTGACTTCTCAATAGTATTTGACAGTTAATCGCCGGTTTCATTTTTGAAATATTTCTCCTAAGTCCACAGTGACATACCATTTAACTGTTTTTCCCCTTTCTCTCTGCTGCTTCCTTGGTGGCTCCTTTGAAGTCTCCTCTGATAGCTTTTCCTCTTTGACAGATCTCTAAGTGCTGAAGGACTCCAGCTCTTGTTCATTAGCCCGTTTTTTCTCGTTCTAATCTTTCTCCCAAGATGATCTCCCAAGAAAGATCAACCATATGCTACTGATATTCCAGTTTCTAGACCATACCACCCCTGGGCTCCAAGCTCCTATGGACCACTGCTTATTCAATATTTCCACTCTCCATTTAATAGACACATAAAAGCTAACAGTGCCAAAACAGAATCAATGGTTCTCATTTTCCCTCAGTCTGCTCCTGCTCAAATTCACTCTACGAAAACCTTCCTCATTCCAGGTATTGGCGTTGTTATCTACCCTGCTGCTCACACCAAAAGTAGGAATCATATTTCCTCATACCTCACAACAATTCCTTCTGTATAGCCTGTCACATCTCTTCAGCAAAAATATATTCCAAATCCAAACATTTCTCATTATTTTCACTGTATTTCCATAATCCTCTTGTCTCAGATTCTGAAATAGCCTCCTATTTAAATAGAACCCTGCATTAATTCTTGCTCAATTGCAGAATTATTCCTTCATTCTTGCTTAAATGCAGTGTGTGATCCACATAGAAGCCAGAAGTAACTTTTAAAAATGTAAATCAGATTATGGCATTTCCTGCCTAGAAACTTCCACTGGATTTCCATCAAAATCGAACATATCCATATTAATTTATTTATTTTACACATTTTTATGTAATTTGGCCTCTATCCTCTCTCCAACCTCATTATTCACTATATTTATCCCATATTGACTGTCTTAGTCCATTCGGGCTGCTATTACAGAACACCAGAGACTGGGTGGCTTATAAACTACAGAAATTTACTTCTTGCAGTTCTAGAGGCTGGGATGTCCAAAATCAAGGTGCCTGAAGATTAGGCGTCTGATGAGAACTCTCTTTCTTCTTCTTCCCACTATGTTCTCATATGGTAGAAGGAGCAAGGATGCTCTCTGTGGTCTCTTTTGTAAGAGCACTAATCCAATTCATGAAGGCTCTGCACTCATGACTTAATCACCTCCCAAGGGCTTCACCTCCAAATATCACACTGGGAACTAGATTTCAACATATGAATTTGGGGGGATGATCATTCAGTTTACAACACTGGCTTTCTTTCCACCCTTCAAACATTGAAGCTTGTTCCCATTTCTGTGCCCTTGCTGTTCATTCTTCTTTGAAACTTCTTTTGGCAGATGTTTCCATGGCTCTCTATCTCCTTATTCAGGTCTCAACAAATGTCACCTTTCCTGACCACTCCAGCTAGAGAAAATATCTCTTTTCTCCCTATCCACACCATATTATCTATAACATTAATTTCTTATTTTTCCGGAAACAAAACACCTGACTGTTCCACATATGGTTTTCTCTATATATTTTTATATATTCTTTATATGTTTTAAAAAACTCTTTCCTCACATTAGGATACAAGATTGGTCCCTCCATATGTTTGTATCTAAACAAGTATCTAGCACAAATGTTTAAAAATGCTCTGTTCAGTGCATAGTGAATCTCAAGTTTTAATTCTAATGCATGAAGGGAGAATAAAAAGTCCTTAGGATGGTTTAAAAGAGCGTATTAAGTCACTCAATGCATCTCCTTTTAATCATCCTGAGGTAGCCTGACTCTCGCGACTCCAAACCACGTATAGGCCACTAAGGTAACATGCTGGATCACACCTCTTTACCTTTGTACATAGTTATTTCTTTCACCTGAGATTCTTTCCCCGTCACTCTATGAAGTAAGTATTCCAGCCTTTATTCTTGAAAGGTATTTCCTCCTGAAATAATTTGATACTTCTTCCTTCCCTACATTATCACTAGATTCAGACTTTTTATCCTCCACACTGTCATAGCATCTTTTATGTATCAGTTGTACCCAGAACCTGTTACATTGTTTTTTTCACTTTTTGCTAGTATTACTTTCTACATTGTGATATCTTAGAGGATAACCATTGTCATTTTGTTTACATTTGAATTTTGTGTATGACATAATATGCAATTCAGATGTGAGTGAACATCTGTAGAGAGCACGTCTTCACAAAATCTATAACAATATTGAATCAGAGTTTAACATTTTTTGCATTACTAAATGGCAGTTATAATTTCTATAATGCTAATGAACTGTTTAGATTTTACTGAATATTAAGTGTGAAGGTAGAGGTTACATCATATAATGTGTATAATTTTTCTCCAAAAATCCTCATTATCCATTTCTTCCCAGAGTAACTTCTTTCTTACCACTTATTCATTAACCATTTCCCTACTCTCTCTCTCTCCAAATCTTACTGGCTCCAATCTTCAATGCTACTGATATTGTTCCTCATCTTTTATTATAATTTAGTTCTAAATTTGCTTCTTTACTTTTATATCCTTATACCCACTATGCCACTTCATCAATAAAAAACAGTTCACATCTCCTAAAATCTGTGTATTTTAAATAAAAGGTAGATTGCCCTTATCACAAGAACTTTTATTTTTTTCTCCCACCATAATAGATAATAAAAAATATTTGTTAAAAGTATGAGTGATTATACATTCATTTTGCATATTGTCCTTATTAAAGTCTTTGACCATCAAATCTACTTGATCTTCTAGTGTCAGTGCCAACTACCAACCAGAAGTATCCTTAGTGAATCTTTGTATTAATTTATATTATATGTTGTATGAAAAAGAAACCCAAATAACAGTGACTTAAATCTTTTATTTCTCATGTAATAAAATGAAAATAGAAGCTAAAGGCTAGTTTGGCAGATATGCTCCATGAAGTTCTCTGGGGACCAGCATTTACTATATTGTTTAACAATAGAAAACGGACCTTATCTTATATGTTCCCAACTGTATCATCATCACACTCACATTCCAGCCAATGGAATGGAGGAAAAAATGGAACAAAAAAATGCAAACATTTTTCCCTTATGTGGTAAAATTCAGAGTAGCTCACATCACTTTTGCAAATATCAGATTGGCCAGAATTTAATCATCACTCTACAATTAGATGCAAGAGAGGCTGGGAGATACAGACTTTATTCTATTCAGCCATTGTTCTAATTACTGTACAGTTAAAAATGATTAAGGCAGTAAATTTTATGTTATGTATATCTCACCTCAATAAAAAAATGGAGAAAAAAATCTTTGCCTAAGACAAAGTCACAAAGATTTTGTCTTGTGTTTTCTGCTAGAAGTTGTATACTTTTAGATTTTAAATTTAGGTCTATAATACATTTTGACTAATTTTTTTCATATGATGAGATACATGGGTCAAAGTTCACTTTTGGGGGGTTATGGATATCAAAGTACTCCAGCATCATTTGCTAGAATGTCTACACTGTTTTTACGTATAGATTTTTTTTTCAGTTTCTTTTTTTGGTTCAATTAAACATAGCAATTAAAAAAAATCATTCTCTATTAACATATATATATGTACATATATATATTCATATTTTTCTATATATGGCCATGTTTTTAAAAATAAATCTGTACAAATATGGCATATTTTTAATATTTCAAATTAAAAAGTATAGAGTATTTTGTGCCTAGATGCTTATAGTTGTTATCTCTAGATTATGAGGTTGTAGATTATTTTAATTTTTCCTTTTTGTTTATGTTAATATACTTGTTTTCTAAACAAGGGAATGATTAATTGAGGAATACTTTTTAGTAAAATATTAAAGGCATGTTTTGATTACATATGTATAGTCATAGAATAAAATTAAAAACTGAAAAAATAATTGGGGATTCTCGTACTATGATATGCTATGTTATAATTAAGAAAGGAAGATTGAAAATTGGCTGGGATAACTGAAAGTTTTGTCACACTCTCCTGCTTTTTCAAAACATATCCAACCTGGTAGAGAAATGGGCAAAAATTATGAACAGATAGTTTATAGAAGACATAAAAATGGCCCTTAGACATATAAAGAGATGTTCAGTTTCACTCAGAATATAATTAAAATCTAAACAAAAGATTGTTAGTGAAAATTCTGGAGTAGGTACCACCAAAGGCACATCCTTCCACAGAAACACAAAAAACAAGAGCAAAAGATATCAGAATTAATATGGTTAGAACTGCAAACAAATAAAAATAAGCAAAGGTGTAAAGCCATCAAGCAAATAATGAATCAAGAAAGAGGCAACATAGAATTGGCAGAAGAGTTTTGTGTCATTTTTACTTGCTCTTAAACCGCCCCTCCTTGGCTCCACTCTAGTCTTAAAGATGGTAGTTCATGTTCCCAGTGTGAACCCTGCTCCCTGATTCCAGAGACAGCAGTGCAGATCTTGTCCTCAAAGAATTTTATTTCCACTGGGTAATTGCATATAAATATGTGCACATACCAAAATAAAATCAGGGACTAAATTGGTAGTTTACTCAGATTCTGGGCAGATAGTCCAAAAAGATATTTACTTCTACATGAAATATGGCTGGTCAAATAAGATGAACATCCTTCTGACTGGAAAGGGTTCAGTTGCCATCAAGCATTTGTCAGGCAGTAATCAGGCTCAGTAGCTTTACAATAGCTCTGTTTGACAATGTTGTTCTACGAATGGCCGTTTACATCAGAAACCAAGGTGCAGATGTAAGGATTTTACAAAACAGTTTGTCACCAAATAAATGTGAATAGCATCCTTTGACCTACCGAATAGTCAGGATTTAGGTGACTCTTTGAGAAATGAATGGCAGAGGACTGATGCCTGGACCCCTCGTTCCTGTGTGTGTCCCTGAGCACCCCTGGGCATGTGGCGTTCAGAATGGAGGTGAGCTGCCCAGGCTCACACCCTGGCCTTGGGAATGGACGCCATGAACCTGCAGTCCCACATCCCACAGGGCTTCCTTTCGTCTGTACACTCCATGTAGGTGGTAGAAATCTAAGTTTTAAAGCACTTTTGTGAAATACAAGTGAAGTGAGAATTCAAAGGAGGCCTCTTGGGTTTCTGCTGTCTTGAATACATGGCATTTAAAAACAATAAATATTTTTAATGGTTTTAACTCATCAAAAAAAAAAAAAAAGAATTGTGTTTCACTGTCCAAGTGCTTGTTCTCAAATAATTATGTTTCTCCTCTGAGCTATCTGAGGGCTACCTAAAGGACTGATGCAAAGCACCCATCTTTGTTTTTCCTAACTTAGAACTCCCTCAGGCCAGAATAGTGGCTACATAGAGGACAGTTCTCAAAAACTTTGAAAGGAAAATGAACAAACTGGGGTAAATGATAAAAGCTTGGAGAATCATTCTTTGGTGAATTGGGACATTGAAAAGTTTCCATGTATAGTGGGGGATTTAGAAAGTAATACACATGCTCAGGGAAGAACTTAGGTGCAGAGAAGACCTTGAGCTTTTCTACCTATGGATGATCTTTAGGCTAAGCAAAAGCAAGAAGTGAAGTCTAAGGCACTGTTGCAAACAGTCTCACTAAACAATAAAGTAGTCCCCAAACAAAACACTAGCTAATCACAAGCTAAGGGACCAGAAGTCTCAGAGATAGCACATGACAAAGAATACAGTCTTTATAAACGTTGCTTAGAAGAGTCAATAAACAAACAACTATAATCCACACAAACAACAAAGAAAAAAACCTTGAAGAGTGGGATAATATGATTTCTAGAGTTACCACATTATAATGAGCATCCAGTTCTCAACCAAAAGTTGTGAAGCATACAAAGAAACGAGAAAATATTCATTCACAGAAGAATTTAACAGAGCAGTCCACAAGGGAGCAGAGACTTTGGACTTACTAGATGAAACCTTAAATATGCTCAAAGAGCTAAAGAAAATCATGGACAAAGAACAAAAGAAAATCAGTAGAAAGCTGTTTAACAAATAGAGAATATCAATAAAGATATAGAAATCATAAAAAGAAAAAAATTCTAGAGCTGGAAAGTACAATAACTGAAATAAAGAAATCACTTAAAGGTTTCCACAGCACATTTGAGCAGGCAGAGCAAAGAGTTGGCTGATTTGAAGGTGGAAATCATTCTGAGGAGCAAAAAGAAAGAAGAATGATGAAAAATGAACAGAGCTTAAGAGACCAATGCCACTAAGTGTATCAACACACATATAACAGGAGTCCCAGAAAGAGAGATGAGAGAGAAGGGGGCAGAAAGAACATTTGAAAAAATAATGGCCTAAGATTTCCTAAATTTGATAAGATATTACTCTATGATATATGAGTACACATTCAAGAGACCCAACAAACTCCAAGAATGATAAAGACAAACAGATCCACACTAAGACATATAATCAAACTGTTAAAAACCGAAGACAAAGAGAGACTCTTGAATGTGCAAAAAAGAAGTGATTTGTCATGTACAGGGATTTTCAATAAGATTAACAGCCAGTTAATCAGCAAACAACATGGATGTCACAAGGCAGTGAGATAACATTCATATTTAAATTGCTGAAAGGAAAAAAAAAAACATGTCAACAAAGAATTCTATATCTACAAAACTACTCTTTAAATTAAGACATTCCCAGTAAAACAAAAGCTGAGGGTCTTTGTTGCTGGTAAACTTTCCCTATAAGAAAGGCTAAAGCAGTCCTTCAGGTTGAAATAAAGACACTAGACAGCTACATGAAGCTATATGTAGAAAATAACACTGGTACATGTAACTATATAGGTAAATACAAAGCTAATATTATTGTATTTTTGGTTTGTAACAACTCTTTTATTTCCTTATATGATTTAAAAGAGAAATGCATAGGACATTAATTAAAAATCTGTGTTAATGGGTAATAATGTATGTAAATGTAATTTGTGACAACAACATATAAAGTGGGAGGGACAGAGCTGTATAGGAGCAGAGTATTTTGTGTATTATTGAAGTTAAGATTGTATTAGTGCAAAATAGATTGTTATAAGTTTAGAGGTTAATTGTAACCCTAGAAAATGGCTAAGAAAATAACTAAAAAGTACAGAAAAGTAAAAATTGAAAAAGAAAAAAAAGAGAAAAGAGTAAAAATTGTGCACTATAAAGAATTCAATAAACACAAATAAGGCAATAATGGAGGAAACAAAGAATAATAACAACAACAAAGACATACACAAAAAAATGGCAAAGTGGCAGAAATTCTTCCTTGTCACTAATTACTTTAAATTTGAATGGATTAAACTTTCCAGTTAAAAGCCAAAAATTGACAGAATAGCTTTTTAAAAATGTGATCCAACTTTATGATGTCTACTCGAGTCTCACTCTAAAGAAGTTAAGTGGTATCTGCTCTACAATAAAAAGATCTAAGAGACACAATGAAAAAGCCATGTAAGAAATTTGTTTAGTTCCTAATTCCCCCCAAAAGTAACTGTATAAATACATTTTTGAACAACTGAAATTAATTTGATTATGAAAATTTGATTATGAAATTAGAGGATACTAACAAATATTATCACTTTTGTGGGTCACAATGATACTAAAGCATTGGAATTCATACTAAAGCAATTAGAGGGCAAATTACAAGATATTTAAGAATCACTTTAAAATACTTCATAAGGAAGAAAATGATAAAGAGGATAAATCAAATGTGACAAAATCTTGATAATTCTTTACGGGTAATAGACGTAAATGGGGGTCATTATACTATTATATTTAATTTTTACTATGTTTGAAAGTTTTCTTAATAAAAGTTATTTTTAAACACTTACAGAGTGAGCAGCCCCCCTTCCCTGCTTTTACGCTGATATAAGTCAACACCAACTCTCACCTGAATTATTGCAGTAGCCTATAGTGTCATCCAACAATATCTACCAATGCCCACTTAAGTCTGTTTGCAGGCAAAGTCATCCTTAGAAATAGAAGTAAAAATGGATCCAACTTTTGCTCATAATTCTGTCCTGACTCCCCATGTCCTTCAGAGTAAAAGCCAAAGTCCTTGCAGTGTCCAAAAAAGCCTTCCATGGCCTTCCTCACCTTAAGTCTCTTTCCCCACCTTCCCTGCTCTCTTTCCATTCAGTCCCAGTCACATTACTGTCCCTTCTCATGCCAAGATTGCCCCACCTTAGGGCCTCTGTGCTAGCTACTTCCTCTTCCTGGCATTCAAACAGCTATCCTGTGACAATTAAAATTACAACCTGCACCCCAACCCTTGTCAAACACTCTCCATCTCTTTAACCTGTTGTATTTTTCTTCATAGCATTTATCACTTTTTAATATATACTTTTTTCTAATTTATTTTGTTAATTTTTAGTTATCTGTCTCTGCTAGAATGTAAGCACTATCAGGGCAGGAAGTTTTTTCTATTTGTTTGGTAGTTTGTTTAGGGTCATATCCCAAGTACCTAAAACAGTACTTGGAGTATCACAGGCAATCAATGAATACTTGGGTGAATGAATGAATGATTTTTTAAACTCATGGTAAAATTACATTTGAAAGCATTCAATATCAGAATGGTGTAGATAAGCCACAACTCAGTAAAAAATTCAATAAATGTTAATTTAGACAAAACATGGATTTTGGAGTTGTTTGTTAGTTTACAAAGTCTTGATTTGTTTGTTGATCCATCTAGATTACCAGCTGTAAGAGCACATATATTCTAAGTAATGCTATAATTTTGGTGTAGTTTTGAGTGAGAGAGTGAAAAGTAGAATGTTTGCATTAGTCACAATGCATGTCAATTTTTCAAAAAATCTGTTGCTGTTCAAAGAATTGTAATTAGCAAAACTTGTTAATTTTTGAGAATTATTGTGATAGGTACTACAGGATATATCAGAAATAATAAATTTTTACTTAAAAATTTTTAAACTGAGTAATTACTAAAGTGTTTTATAAGTCACTCTTTCCAAAGGAAAAATCTAGATAGATAAAAATTTATTTAAAAGCTGTGTTCTCAGTGTGATACTGCACCTCTTGCTTGTTAAGAATCCACCTGCAGTCAGTATTAAATGAAAGAAAAAAGAAGAGTTATCTTTGAAATTGGAAACAAAATTTAAAGAGTGGAAAAGGAAAAACATACACTGTTGCTTACTCCATTTGCATAACAAATTAAAAAAAACACACATTAGATAAAGTACAGAAAGTTAAAAAGAGAAGCTAGAATAAGTAAAAGGCTGACAGGCATTTTTTCCCATCGATTCTTTGAGGGGTAGTTGTGATGCTACTGAGAAAGGTGAGAAAAAGAGGACCTAAATAATGTCTATTTGTTTTCATTAGCTGACTAGTTGAATGAATAATAATAAAAAAGAAATTTAAAAAATCAGGGAAATATATACGTTTTACACCTTCGTTTCTGCAAGCCACTTGATTCTCTGCCACAACATCTTCATAAGCAAAATGGAGAAACTCGGGCCAAATACTAACATGATTTGGTACATTTTAACTCATTGAGCAAATACACCTACTGGTTCTAGATTAATGGATTAATGAAACCTTTAATGACATGAACAAGATTCTCTGGTTTTGGTCTTTTAAGTCAGATGAATAGTAATACCCATCATTACATAGCATTGTACAATTCACAAAGAGCTTTCTGGTAAAATATCTCATTTGATCCTCATCATTGCCTTATGCTGAAGGCTGGGACAACGTTGTTATTTTTATTTAATAAGATATGGAAACTGAGATTCAAAGGAATACATGATTTGCTTAAGAACATATGGGAATGCTTATGCTTATTGCTATTTCAGATGACACAAAACTAAGAGATAACTAACATGTTAGATAAAACAATACAGATTCAAAAAGTGGAAGCATAAGATAATTCTAATGAGATAAAATTTAATTATAATAACTATAACTGTATATAATAAACGTTTTTTTTCCTTTGGAGCATTTATCTCAATGTGTAATTACAAGGTGTGATCAAACAATATGGTGAAAGTTTAAATTTAAAAAAAGTTTTACAGTAAAAGACACATTGCCATTACTCCCCCTTACTTATCCCATCATTCTTGCCACTTTCTGAAGCAGTTCTGGAAGTCCTCTTTTGTGAGTGTCTTTACTTGCGCTGTCATGGCTGCCTTGATGTCCTGAATCATTTTGACTTTGGGGAAGAGCCAGAAGTTGCACAGTGCCAGATCCAGTGAATAAGGTGGATGAGGACACACCATGATGTTTTTATTTGACAGAAATTGCCATATACCAGAAGTGATATGTGACATGGAGCATTGTCATGATGGAGGATGATTTAGGGCACACTTTAAAACACATCTCTCAATCATAGCTCACACCCAACTGACTGCACTGAACAAGTTGAAACTTGTCACACACTGTTACTAAGGTACGATGGGCCAATTCCCATATGACCCTTGGCAGCAGCATTCACCATATTTTTTTTATCACAACGGATCTGGTTCTCCCCCAAATTCAAAATCACCACGATAGGTAAAAGTTTTGAATCGTACATATCCTGGAAGATGACATCCAACCCTTGCCTTCAGCTCCTACTTGATCACTGATGGTACCCAGTCACATTCAGTGTTCACATAGTATATTCAAAACCTATTCATGAATTTTTCTTAACTGAACACATGATCTCCTCCTCGTCTCACAAGCACATATTACTGGATCTTTTCACTTCATTCCATGCTTAATATTTATTAAGGGGTAAAAAATAGTGTATTGAATGAATAGAATCACATACATACTTTTAACGGTGTTTATTTAATCTAGAAAGTGACCAATAATTGTCAGATCTTTTTCTATTTGCAAATACTCCTTTCACAATAATGAGTAATAACCTCATGAACTTCAAGGGTCACTCATGTATCTGCTCAAAAAGAGTAGTGTTTTCTTCTTACGGAGTAGTTCCAGGTAAAATTATTAAGAGGAAAGTACTTTTGGTTTCCTTTTCCTTCTCTTCTCTGAAAACTTACTGATAATAAGGTACAAGAGTATTTATATTAACTTAAAATAATTTACTATATTAGGTGAAGGAAAGTGGTTTAAGTTTTAAGAGAAAGGTATGAAAACTGAAATCCCAACTTATAAAAATGACTATTACAGAATTTTGCCAACTGAAGCAGGTGGGCCCTTCTGGCACTTAGATAATGCATGTGAGGAAGGCTGTAGCTCATTGAATTAAAGGACACTCAATTGCAAGCTAGCTGCCTGGGGCCTGGATAAATCTTATTAATGGGTTTGGTGTAGCCTAAACGATGCTCTTTAAAAAATTGAACTAATAATTTAAAATAGCGCAATTTCACATAAAAAAAAAAAAAATTCTGGCAATGTTAAGTCTGCATTCCAGCATGATGAGAGTTATCTAAAGTTCTGTGCTTCTACCTTTGTTAAAAGGGATGTATACTTGCCAATTTGGGACCCTATGGAGTCCTGTCATTTCCCTTACTCAGAGGTGGATTGTCAGTTGCCATTTATCATCGAGCATGGGCTTTTCTTTTTCTTTTTCCCTTTCTGGTAGAAAAGAGATATTTCTCTGTACTCTATCAAAAATAGACAAATGAAAGATACTGGAAGAGCCATGCGTTTTAAGAGAAATGGGAGAAAGAATATTTTCTCATATTAAGCAGACGATTTCTCTGTTTAATGCAAGTTAGATGCTATATTGAAAGATGATGCTAACAGGAGGCTTTCCAAAAGCTGTGCGACACCAGTTTTATGCTTTCTCCTGCGGTGTTCTCCCCACCAATGCTGCATTTAATCCTCAGGACAACTTATCACAAAGCAGAATCAAAGAGTCCCCAAAAAATAGCTACCCCAGACACTGAAAATCTCAAATCCTTGTTCTAAAAAACTACGCTATCTTCTTTGAGTCCACCTACCTACTAGAAGCTACCTGTGTTGGATTTTTAGTTTATCCAAGCAGGAGAGAAACTCAGCATGGACTGTTCTGGACAATGCTATCTTGACAGTCATCTTTTGTTATCCCTCTTCCTATAACATCACCATCAGAGAAATAGGAAATGTTGGTTTCTGAGGAATCACATTGTATATTGGATGTAATAAATAATAATAAATAAATTGAACTGCATGTCATTTTAATATCCAAAAGAGTTGCATAGTCTTAGGAAGTGTATGAAATAATACAGTTTCCATTCAAATATAAAAGTCTTTTGCTTAAGCAGAAAATATGTTTACTTACCCACCATCATGTTGGAATTGAACAGGAAGTGGATGACAACCCCAGGGTGGGGCTGAGAGCCGACCTTTCCCACTAGGGCTGGGCTCTTCTCTTTCCCACCCCCTACTCCTCCCCACAAGACTCTGTAGGGCTCTCAAGTCCATTTCTTTAGTTTGGGTGGGCCCAGTAACAGGCCTGATTGTACTATCCAGCTGCGGTTCATTTAGCATCCTGTGACCTCCAAGGCTAAGGCCCACATGCCACCCTCCAGAGTCAAAAAATACAAAATTCAATCAAGAGATCAAGTTGTGTGGGAGCTGTAGACCTCTATGAGTAAATATACATGAAGCCAGCCACATGGATAAAACATAATTGATTTGTAAACATGGTAGATTTGGAAAGTTAACCCTCCAAATGTAAGAAATGATACAGTCAGTACTTAGTGGAAGAGATCAAAACATGGTTTAATCCCAGAAAGATTTAAAATTGAGTATAAAAATAAGAGATTCAAACTCAGAGAATTAATATTTTTAGTAAGAGGTGCATATTTGCTATTGATTCATTTAATGTGAAGAGAATTGACCTACTAGAATTACAGGGGTCAATCATGTCATTCTATTTGTAAATTTTTGTAATTTTACATTAAGACATCTAATGATGCAAACATGTTAGGTTGATGCTTTTTTATTGTTGCAATCTATTTGTATAATATTTAGAGAATTCTAGTTTCATTTTATAAATTATTTGTTAGCATTATAAGAAGAATTTAGCAGCTGAGAAATTGTAGTCAGAAGACTGAAAAATACAAGAAAATAAATTCAAACATTTTTTTTTGTCTGTGGTTTAAAATGTTTAAATGCTTCTAACTAAGTTTGTGAATGGGTCTAGAAATCATTGAAAGACCTTTGAAATAATTTGAGAATTTGCTAGCCCTAGAAATAGAATATGGTAAACGAACTGAGCTTAAAAGCTTAAAAATGAATTAAGTTTTTATAATTATAACTTTAATTAGTTGAATGTTTTTAAAGATCAAAGTAAACTGAATTTCCACTTCTGTAAATAAAAACCATCCCCATGAGTAAAAAGCAAAAACAAAACAAAAACCCTCCCACATAACCCCCTTCAATATTAGGAATAAAGCACATGGCCACTGGGGTAGAGAGGATTTGGGATGTTGCACTTTAAGACTTAAAGGCTTTGAGCATGAGCTCAGAGTCCTCACCTACTCCCCTGTCCAGACCAATATTAGGAATCAAAATTTGGCAAGAAATATTACTGGTGTAGGTAAAGATGCTCCATGAAGATCTTAATAAACTTGTAATATGCCTAAAATGTCAATAGGCTTTGGTTTTAAATATGAATGTTTACACTAAAGATCTTAGAATCATTGATGTCACCTGGTTATGATTAGCTTTAGACTTCTGCTCAAATCCGTTCTTCTAAATGACTATCTGTTTACAGGTGCTTGCTGCATATTAAACAAGCCAAAAATAATTTGAGGTAACTCAGAAAAAGATGGGTTATTTACTTCAAAAAATAGTCAACTTAAATTTTTGTTAGCTTCGTACAACAATTCAATATTTCCTTGACATTTTATAATACTTTTAATGGATTTAGGTCTAGTAGTGCATTTTCAGGAGTGTCTAAATTGTGTGCTCTTGTGTAGTGAAATTCTATATAACTTTTAAATACTTCTTTATATCTTTATGTAGTTTTCACTTTTCTTACAATGAACATAACAGGAGGAAAAAAGTTATTAAGACATAATATGAATTTTAAAGTATCCTTTTTTCCCCCCAGAGACTTAACTATATAAATGTGAAACCATGAATTCTGTGGTATAACATTTTCTAGGACTTTACTGTTTCAATGATTGAAAAGTATATCATTATTAAAGGAAGGAATGATCTTTGCTCCAAGCACTCTCTCTCCTGTGATGTATCTCAACTTGGGCTTTAGACTAATTAGACACAGCATATGGCACCCTATGGTTTTACTTAATCGATACTGGTTTCCATTCTTCAGCCAGAATTTGGTAGACATGTTCTTTTGCTGTTAAACTTTTCCCTTTGAAGAAATTGCTTTTAATTACAAAATTTAAAAAGGGAAACAAACTAACAAACAAAAACCTTGTGTAGCACTGAGTCATAAAATATTACAGCAGGTGGTCATAGCCCCATGATGGTCAACCTCATGGAATGTGACTTTTGCCAAGGACTCTGATTGCAATCCTGCTGAACTCAACTGTAATTCTTGTGACAGCCCTGTCCTGTAGTGCAAATCAGTCATCAGGTACCCTTTGAGCTCTCTTGGACATTTAAGATTCCAAAGCTTGCGTCCCACATACATTTACAGAAGAAGCAGGGAGAGAAGCCACTCACCAGTCCTGTACTCTATCCCAGCATGATATGCAATAATGACCTGTCAGGAAAGGAGGCTGTGTGTCCTCATACTGTGAAATATCCTAAGGGACTTCCTTTATGAATTCGAAAAAAGATTCAGCAGGGCTCTAGGCAAGAACTCATGCACGCAATTTCAAAAGTACATCATAATCTTTTAACAATTTTTCAGGGGCTATCATTACCTTGGTGTGTTTTCATGTGTCTTTTTCAAATATTATCAGAATAAAAGGGATGGCCTGAAAACAGTCTCCTGAACACAAAGAATAGTCATTTGCTTTTTCAAGGCTTATATTTTTCTTTTTACCTTAGAAGGGTGCTCTTTGCCTTTTAAGCATTCATTGATTTAGTTTTATTTTTGCCCATTCATAATGTGATAGATATTGAATGGTTGATATGTATGCATTAGTTGTTGTGTAGAATTTGTTAGAATTAATTCAAAGGCTAAAACTAACCACATTTCATCTTGTCTTGGTAACGGGCAATCGTCAATGCACTAGAACAGTGGTACTTATATTTTTTGATACCAAGGTCACCTAGGGAAAACCCCCACCAGGGAAATTCACATATATTGATAAAATAAATAAACAGGCCTTAGTATTTAGAGGAGTCACAGATTTATTGAGGCCCTGTGTTCCAGGTTGTGTTGGGATGGGAGAAGCCTACTGTAAGATAGTAGAGTATGCAGGGTATTTGTGAGGAAGAAATACCTAAGGGAAGGAAGGTGAGGGTGCAAGACTGGGCAGAGGGAGAAGCTGAGCTGTGATTCAGAACCAACAAAGCCTCAAACAATCACGATTATATGGGAGCAATCACTGTCAGGAGCTAGAATGGTCCCTCAGAGTTGTCAGGAGTTGGACCTCGCTGTATTGATCAGTCACAGAATGTAAACTGCCCAGAAAGCAGTTATGTAGACCACCCTGCTGAGGAAACCTCTGAAGAGACTGATGGCCAAAGCCAGCGCTCCCAGCAGCTGGAGCAACAGATTTTTCCACAAATGGGATCTGAGTGATGTATCACAGTGTCCATCACACTCAGGTTATAAGAAACTCAGCCCTAGAATCTTCAGCTTTCTCCCTTCCATTTTAGTCACTATTTTTCTGATTTCATTTCTAAAATCTAATTCAAAGACCAATTAAGAACAACAATTTGATTAATATCGTTTATGTGTTACTTGTACAATAATATATTTTAGGTGTGGTTTACAGAGTAGGTTACTTGATTTATAGTTTGAACTTTCTGGTCTTTTAAAGATAATTTTGTTTTAACAATTACATTTTAATCTAGTGAATGGTTTCAAACAGATATTAAAATAACAAGAAAGCTGTTAGAATGCAAGAAGAGCTGGTCTCACCACTATAAAACTTGGTGAATCCAAAAGGGAATCTTTTTCCCTGGTTCTATTGATGCAACTAAATGACTGACAGGCTTAGAGCAGAAACAGGAATAAATAGAAATAAAAACAAATGACATCATTGCCCTCCTCATTATAAAGAAAATTAACTGAAATAGAAACAAAATGAAAGATAATAGTAATATACTTTTCATTAAAAAAATCATTGAAATAATGAAAGTAATCTCTTCGTTGTTAGAGATTTTCACCTTTCATCAGCTTAGGTTGTCACTGAAATATTTTTATGCCTAAATCTAATTATGCAAAGGACAGTATTATTTTCAGTATGCCATATTTAATTCTCTAAAATGTCTTTGTTCTGTAAGGCCCTGAAGGGCTGAATGATAGCCTGACAGGTTTTCAATAAATAATGACAATTCATCAGTAAAGAGGTTTATTTTCAAGAGATGAATAGCTAGATACAGGATTTAATTTCTAAATCCTCAAGACAAAATAGCATTGACAGAAATCATAAAATTTGGAGGGCAAACTAGCTTGGGTGGGAAGGTACGGGAAAAACGCAAAGATACATTTGATTTTAGACATGTTGCTTTTGAAGTGGTGTGGCACATCCAAGGAGACATATATTAAGCAGGTAGCTAGAAATAAAGGTCTGGAGCTCATGGGAAAAAGGTCAGCCTCCCTTGAGCACAGGTGTCTGCTTTCACTGTTAGGTTTTCCTGAGTTAGGTAATATATCTGGCATGTTTCAGAAATAGGGGGTTAATGAGGTTGGGTCCTCAGTGACTAGGTAGTATGTGTGGTGTGTTGGAAAATATTATGTCCAGAATCATAGTTCATCACTAGCTGTTTGACCTTGAATAAATCTCTGAACCTCAACTTTCCCTGTTATTAGAAATGGGAATATCAAAGCCTCTTAATGCTTTCTTAAAGAGTGATTTGGATCAAACATAATAATAAGTGTAAAAGCATTTCATAAATTTAAATGTGCTACTAAAATACACATTATCATTATAATAAAGACTGTATAAGGATAGCTATTTGAAATATTTAGGCTTGAAAGAGCAGAAGGAAATTATTCACTCACTCAATAAATATCTGTTGTGTAAGTCACTAAATTAGTGCTGAAAGGGGGAAGATAAATAAGACGTGGTTTCTTCCCTCTCATGGTTCACAAGTCCCATTAAGAAAAATAACACATGGACATATGTCAAGTACAGCAGATAGATGTAGGCAAAAGATGTTATGAGTGAATGAATGAATGAATGAATGAATGAATGACTAGGTGCACAGAAGAGAAGCATCTAATCCAAACTTCAAGTTCCACAAAAGCTGTCTTGAAAGAATCTGTCCTAAAGCATGACAAGTTGTTTGTCATTTAAAGGAGCCAAGGAAAATAAGACATCCCAATCTCAGGCAAAGAGAAAATGAGGAACATAAAATGCTTGGGGGGAATTGGCACAAAAATGAGGCTAGAGATGGAGGTGGTGATCAGATGACCTATGTCATACTAAATTGTTTGAATTATTACGATGAGATAATGGTTATGAGATGGGGAGTGCAGTGATGAGATTTTCCTTTAAGGTGGAGACATCTAGCCGTGGTGTGGAAGTTTGATTTGAAAGAAAGGAAATTGGATCAGGGAGATAAGTCTGGCAATTATAGCAACAGACTAGTAATAAATGATGGGGACTTGAATTAACTGAAAAATTAATTAGGATTTAAAATATTGGTGACTGATTGAAGAGTAGAAAGTAGAAGAGAGAGAGAAAAGAAAATATCTCCCTGGTAGCTGAATGGATGGTTGTACCAACAGCTGAGGTGGAGAATGATGAGAAAGAACAAGTTAAAGACGAAAGAAAATTTTTGTTTGGGCATTTTGAGTTAAGCAGTGTCTGTGTGATGTTTAGTAGACATGTATATCAGGAAGGTAAATATATATATTATATATATATATAATACATAATATATATATACACACACACACACACACACACACACACACACACACACACATATGGTGCCAAAAAATGTATGGAAATGGACACTTTGGTCAACATTGTTCCATCAGTAGTTCTCCATAATCAGAATTGTCTGGACACCGATGGCAACCACTTTGAGCACCTCTTGTAATTGCAGAAATCAAACATGACTTGTATTCGTCTTTTGTTATTAGTCTATATTAAGTATTACAATTTTAATACAGTTTTCCTTTCTTAAAATGTGTATACATTTTTTTGCTCCCTCTGTGTATATACCTGAAGTCTAGTGGACAGAACCACTTAGGAGAGAATTTTGGACTAGAGATCCAGATTTGAGAAGCATCAGCAGATAAAATGGTGAGATAGATCATAGATCAACAGATTGATAGATTGATGGAGAGATTTAAGTGAATGTTTTGTTAATGGTATCCACAGTGCTAGAATAATGCCTGGTACTTGGCAGTACATAATTACTATTTGTTGACTCAGTGTGAGAAAGTGTGTATGCTCAGAGAAACACTGAGAATGAGCATGAGAGGATGGGTTGAGGAGGAAGAACATCAATATTTAAGGTGTCAGCAAAGGACATTTAGAGGATAAAGAATGGGAATATGTACAAGTGTGCAGAGACTTGAGTAAAGGGTGACTTATGATGTGAAAATCAAGAAAGAATAAAATCCAGGAAAGAAATCAACAGTTCTAATCTACTATTGCTGCTGCTCATATGACGTTGATGGAGGAGTAAATTAAGTGATATATCAGAGGTGAAACTGGAAGGGGTTAATTGGCTTTTCTCTGAAATTTGATTTATGAATGCTGAATTTGAAGGCTTATGACTATCCCTGGGCACCTCCCTTATCATGTGGAGAAAGCCTTCAAGAAAACAAAGTCTATTCCAAACTTGTTCTCTTCTAACACTTTCCACATAGGAGCTTGTTATCTTTTAAAAACTTTAACTAATATCGTTACTTACCTGCCTGAAAGTCTTTAATGGCTTTCATTGTACTTGTTCTAGCCTATTATCTGCTTACTATTTGGCCCCTTACAATTTCTCCATCCTCATTCTATTCATTATTCCCCTTTGCTTCATATACTAAGAATCCTTTCTGGGCTTAGGTTCTCTTTCACATTCCCCCCCCACCCCCTTCTGTCTGGAATGTTCTTTCATTCACACAGTGGTTCTTTCTCGTCTAAGTCTTAGCTTAAATGTCACCGCCTAAAATAAATCTCTAAAAACACCGTAACACAAAATAGTTTCACCCTATTTAATCTCTTAGTACCTTGCTTTCCTTTCACTGGAATTATTATAGTTTTTAATTAAGTTTTGGATTGGTTATTATTATTTTTTTCTATATTTCTTTTTGCTTTTCTTCTTTTTTTATTGTTAGTTATTATACATATTCTCCACAGAATTATAATCTCCACAAGGAAGATTGTGGAGATTCCTGTTTCATTGTGGAAGATTGTGGAGATCTCTGTTTTCATTTTTTCATACCCAGTGCCTAGCTCAAAATGTGTAAAAGGAATAAATAATAATGCTTGCTTGCCTCACTGGATTTGTGAGTAATTGATTTATCTCTGTAGACATAGCTTGATGATACACAGAAAACATTTATAAATATGTCATTTTAAAATATGCCATTTAACCACCCAATAAAACTGTTTGATATTCTATTTTGGACATTTGAAGAATTAGGTTATGAATATTTTTTTTTAAACAATTGATTTAAAAGTAGCATTAAGTATAGTAGAATTTGCGATGCAAAACAAAACAAAAACAAACAAAAAACCAAAACCGAAGACAATGATTTTTTTGTAAGGCATAGAATTGTGTGATGAAAGGCAATATAATATATCCTACTAATTCATCTGAGCCTCTTATTTAGCGACTTTCTAGGCTTCTAATAGAATGTGCAACAACAAATTCTCACACTCTTTGAAGACATGCATTTTTGAGATAATGTAACTTATAAACAACAGGTCTTTAATATTTTATTTTGGCTCTTTCCTCTCACTAATGTAACCCTCTTCCCATTGTAGTTTATCCCTCATAATAAGTCCACTAATTACAATTCAGCAAATCTTTAATGGATATTTATTATGGGCTGAGAATATTGTAGTGTTAAGAACAAAATACACTTTAGAAGTAGTATTCGTGTTCAAGGTATTTATCATCTGTTTCAGGGATAGATATTACAAAACAAGGGTAAACCAATTAAGTACTAGCTTGTATGATGTAGATTAATAGAATAAAGAAAGCAAAGGAGCAAAGGAGGCTGCATCTTCAGAAAGATGGCTAGAATTGGGTAAATCAGAACATAGAAGATGAATGACATTCTGTGGCAAAAGAATATTTAGAAAGCTCAGGAGGGAGATGCCCTTGGAACATATATGCAAAGTGGGCTGTGATTGTTATAGAGCAGAGATGTGCCCACAAGCTCTAAAGCAAAATTAAAATAGTGTCCTTGCCTCAGGTGGGAAAACACCCTTGGGAATGAATAAATGATGGTAGTCATAGATTTTCTGTTTGAGTAAAGGATGAATGAATTACTCAATAGGCAGCCTGTCTATAGAAAAAGTTTGGTTTCTTATCTCATATCCTCCATACAGAGAGGCAAGCATTTGCATAGAAATAAATTGATTTGAGAAAGGGCAGAAAAGGAGAAGCAACAGAGAGATGATGGAGCTGACAAGAGAATGCAGAGGAAAATATCCTTTTGGATTTATTTAATAATACTCTATTCCACTTAGAGTATACAGTGTCTTTAGTAATTTAACTTATGTAGTCACCTCACATCATATGATTTTAGATTTGGAGGAGAAAATATGATATTATAGGGGGAGTAATGACGATTTTGTATCTATAAATCATTTATCACATGAAGTCTTAATAAAAAAGTTGTATATGTTGTCATTTGAAAATAAATAGGGGTACTGTAGGCACCTTTATCTGTGGTTTTGCTTTCTGACTTTCAATTACCTGCATCAACTACAATCCTAAAATATTCAAAGGAAAACTCCAGAAATGAACAACTCCTAAGTTTTCAGTTGCATGCTTTTCTGAGTAGTGTGATGAAATCTCAGGCCATCCCACTCCGTCTTGCCTGGGATGTGAATCATCTCTTTGTCCAGCATATTCGTACTTTATGCACTACCCGCTTATTAGTCAGTTAGTAGCTGTCTTAGTCATCAAAAAGACTTTTGGGGTATCACAGAAGTTGTGTTCAACTTCTGTGTTCAACTTATTTTACTTAATAATAGCCCCAACACCTAAGAGTAGTGATGCTGGCAAATTGGATACAACAAAGAGAAGCTGTAAAGTATATGTGTTAATATATATGGGAATAAAATAGAATATGAGGTCTGACAATTAAGTCCGCGAATTTGTTGCAATGATGTTGCTAACCTATTTTGATATCAGAGGGATTATTTATTATGAATTTGTACCAATTGGACAAACAGTTAACCAAGTTTACTATTTGGAAGTGCTGAAAAGGCTGTGTGAAAAAGTTAGATGACCTGAACTTTTCACCAACAATTCATGGCTCTTGCATCACAATACTCAGCACTGTCTGTAAGGGAGTTTTTAGCCAGTAAACAATTAACTGTATTGGAACACTCTCCCTATTCATCTGATCTGGCCCCCAATGACTTCTTTCTTTATCTGAAGGTAAAGGAAATATTAAAAAGAAGACATTTTGATGACATTCAGGACATCAAGAGTACTCGTACGATGACAGCTCTGATGGCCATTCCAGAAAAAGAGTTCCCAAATTGCTTCGAAGGGTAGACTAGGCATTGGTGTCAGTGCATAGCTTCCCAAGGGAAGTACTCTGAAGGTGACTGTAGTGATATTCAGCAATGAGGTA
Source organism: Rhinolophus sinicus (assembly GCF_057876585.1). Taxonomy (NCBI): domain Eukaryota; kingdom Metazoa; phylum Chordata; class Mammalia; order Chiroptera; family Rhinolophidae; genus Rhinolophus; species Rhinolophus sinicus. Next base: position 39,295,748 of record NC_142507.1, read on the forward strand.
TGTAGCACTTTTTCTAGGATGAGATCACGAACTTAATTGTCTTACCTTTGTGTATAAGGCTCCATACTAGCCAGTTTCAGGCATCCACTGGGGGTCTTGGAACTTATCCTCCAGATCCCACAAATGAAATATATTCTTATGCAGAATCTGAGGGGTTGTTTGTGTGTGTTTCACTTTTTATTATTTTTTATTTTTTGAATTTTTCAATAAAAAAGATTTTAAAGGGCTTTCCCCCCTCAGTGTATCTAATTGGAAGTAAAGCTATGTGGCTTTAGAGAATTCCATTTCACATGGGCAACTCCTCTGGGCTTTTCTTCTCCTTCCTTTTTATCTTTAAATGAATACATATATTTGCTATGGTATCTCTAAGAAAATATTGCCTAAGAGTTTTAATAAGTGTTTTTAAAAATACAGATGATAAAAAAGGATAAAAAAGAGAGAGAGAAAAAGAAAAAATATACAGATAAAATTGGAAGTAATGGGATAAACAACATTAAATATTTTCTTACTGTAGGATCCTTTGATTTTTAAAAATACATTTATGTGCATTGTGACTCTTTAGGAAGTGGTATATTATCAAAATATTTTTCAGACTTTTAGATTTTAGGATTGTTTTGGAGAAACAGAAACTGAATCTATTAACATAGGAGAAAGCTAGTTATTATGGAAATTCATTTAAATAATTTCAATTATGCAGGTATCCTCTGCTTTAAGAAATCTCATGATAGAAAAGTCCTAAGTGGAAGTACCTTTATAAAATGTGGCATATTTTGATTATGAATAATAATTTTAATACCAACAAAAGACAAACATGCCTATTGCTTTAGGTAATAAAATATAAATTAGCAATATGTACCTGTAACATTAAATTTAAAATTAATGTAATCAATGAATAAACAAATGTCAGGTAGGTGCCATTGATTGGGTTCTTTGTTGAATCTTAACAAAAGAAGTATGACTTTCCCATTTCTTCAACACTTCTTACTACTTTCCCTCTAGACATTACACTTTAGGAAAATGGCTATATGTGAATCATGTCATTTTTCAATTTGTTTTAGAGCACAGTAAAAATCTTATAAAATTTCACCAAGATGGAAACTAATAACTAAAACAAGCCCCAAGAGTCATCTTAGGGAGAGATCTGTCACAACATCAGGCTGTTTTCCCAACCACTACTTTCATGTTACCTACGATTTTATGTGCTATGAATACAGAAATGTAACAAATAAAATTTAATTAAAACAGACAAACATTCTTATTTTCTTGCTGTTACATTCTAGTGGGCAAAATTCAATCTACACATATCAATATGCAAATTATACAATGTAATGCAGAGTCTCTGGTCCGGCTCCCCACACAAGAACGCAGTATATGGTGAGGCCAAAAAAGAACACCAACGGAGCCATGGATGGGGATTCATACCACTATGTTCTTGATGGTGGCTGGCCGAGACACAAAAGCAAACATCTGCCAGTACCCCAACAAGGGGTCTTCCTGTACCCCAGTCTCGCTGGCGGCTGGGTGAGACACAGGAAGTAGGATCCACATGATCCACACAATCTGCCGTCCACTTCTCTGCCTGCCAACCAACCAACCAACCAACCAACCAACCAACCAACCAACCAACGCCCTAGCGTAGCCACTGGCAGTTATATTTGTGGCTAATGGCTAACCTGTAACAGCCGATGGCCAATTAGTCACAGCTGATGGCCATCTACTACCCGAGCCAGCACCTTTCCATGTGTGGCTGAGAGCCTGGAAACTGGTCTCTGGAACTCTGTCCTCACATACAATCGATATAATCTTGCCTTAATAATTTTATGAGTCTATTGATTAATGCAAATCAACATAATTTAATACCAATTTAGTAGAAGGCAATATACAAAAATTTTTTTCAGTGCAACTACTTACAGGATCATGGCTTGTCATTTTTGCAGATGAGAACACAATTACTTATGATTCTTCATAAGGTCCATTTGATTGTCAGCCACTGTGATGTATATATGACTATGAATTTATCATTATTTCTCATTTGGTTAAAAAAAAAGCAATTAAAAAAAAACTCATCAGCGTTGTCCTTACTCGTTCATCAGAAAAAAAGTATTAAACTTACTTTTTCCTAAATTTCAAAATCTCCCTTTTTCTTTCAGGCATTTCCACATACAATGATTGTGGGGACAGAGCCAGGACTGCAGTTTCCAGGCTCTCGGCCTCACGTGGAAAGGTGCTGGCTCAGGTAGTAAATGGCCATCAACTGTGATTGGATGGCCACCAGCTGTGGCTAGTTGGCCGTCAGCTGTAACCAGTGAGCTATGGGCCACTAATATAACTGCTGTGGCTATGCTAGCAGAAAATGGGGGCTAGCAAGAAGATGGTGGCTGAGCTAGCAAGAGCGGATTTCAGTTAGCACGGTGGATTGCAGCTAGCAAGTGAAGTTGGTTGGCAGAGACAAGTGGTCGGCGGGTTGCAGATCGTCTGGCTCCTGCTTCCTGTGTCTCCAACCCAGCTGCTAGCGAGACTATAGTGGTATGACTCCCCCATCTATGGCTCCGTGGGTGTTCCTTTTTGGCCTCATCATATCCTGCATTCTTATGTGGGGAGCGGGACTAGAGACCCCAGAAGAGACCAGGCCTGTCACCCTGCGTGACAATGATCTTAGTTTCTGCTTTACATGCTAATTCCTATTACCTGGACCTACTTGTGGAACATTTTAGTTTTGAAAATCTTCTTCATAAATTTAATTTTCTAACTTCATTCGTAAGCTTTAACCAAAAATAGCTAGCACACTTCTGTACTCATCACAGCCAAAAATTAGTGAACAAGAAAATATTTGGCATTTAAATACATCTGTTGAATATCAATTTAAGCTTACATTAATGACCCTTTTTAAAATTTCATAATTAAAGGCAGTTTTTAAGCTTCAACTTATTTTTTAATTGAAGCTTATTATGGACCGAATTGTATCCATATTCATATTCACAATTTTGTCTATAGCCCCAATAAGACTGTATTTGGAAACAGGGTCTTTAAATATGTAATTATGATTAATCAGGTTATAAGGGTGGGGCCCTAATCCAAGAAGACTGGTGTCTTTGTAAATTTAATTTTAAGAGGATGAGACACAAAGAGTATATGTGCACAAAGACACAGTGGGAAGGTGGCAGGCCAGGAGGTAAGGTCTCACCAGAAACCAACCCCATCACCTTGATATTGCACTTCCCGCTTTCAGAGCTGTGAGAAATAATTTCTGTTGTTCAAACCAACCAGTCCATTATATATTGTTATGGCAGCCCAACCAGACTAATACAAAGCTTTTGTTTTAAATTTACTTTTAAAAAGTATTACATGGTTCTTGAAGTGCCAGAAATTTTCCCTACACCCGCCTAATGAAACCATGGAGGAGGGGACATGACAACACTTTAAAAGGTATTATTATCTCCAATGTACCATTGAGGGCACCAAGGCTCAAAGACATTGTATGAACCCAGGTCTTCTGATGCTATGTCACGAGCTTTATTGCTGTAGACATGCTGCTTCCTCATTGTCCTTCTGTCCTGATTTGAACGTTTCTTCCTCATTCACTTATCTTTTTTAGTACTTTTGATATCTCTGAATAGTTATCGCCTTCTGAAGTTAATATTAGTTTTTCTGGCTTGGAATTTAACATTAAAAATATTTTGCTTATAATTTGAAGGTCCACTTTCTTGTCGATTGATTGAGTCATTCAAAAAAATATTTAATAAACTCTTACTATGTACCAGTCATTGGGAATACAGAGATAATCAAGAAGCAGTCTGTTCCTCTGTGGTGTTTACAGTCTCTTAGAGAAGGTAAAAAAATAAGTCCGGTCGTTATAGGTACAAAGAAGAAAATAGAAGTAGAAAAAAATGCTTAGAGAGTCAAGATGTGTGTGGAAGGGTGAGGTGAAGGTGCTTTTTATATGATGGTGAAAAAGGCTGTCTGAGGAAATGACATTTGTAGAGAGGGCATTTGATCAGCTATTTGGCCTTCTTTGAATAAAAGGAATAGAAGAACCAGGTTAAGATGTGAGCAAAAGGATCCTAAACTAAGGCAACAAGGAAACATTCCTCAAACTTGTTAGGACCATTACAATCCCCTGGAGAATGTTTAAAGAATTACATTACTTGGCCATAAAAAAAAAAAAAAAAAGAAGAAAGAAATTTTACCATTTTTTTGAGACAACATGAATGGACTTAGAGGGTATTGTGCTGAGTGTAGTAAGTCAAACAGCGAAAGACATACGTCGTATGATTTTACTTGTAAGTGGAATCTAAATAACAAAATAAATGAACAAACAAAACAGAAACAGATTTAAGACAGAGAGAACAAACTGATGGTTGCCAGAGGGAAGGGGGTTTGGGCGATTGGGTGAAAACGATGAAGGGACTAAGAAATACAAATTGGTAGTTACAAAATAGTCATGGGGATGTAAAGTACAGCATAGAGAATATAGTCAGCAATATTGCAACTACTATGTGTAGTGCCAGGTGGGCAATAGACTAATTGGCATGATCACTTCCTAAATTATATAAATGTCTAACCACTATGCTCTACACCTGAAATTAATATAAAATAATATTGAACGTCAACTGTAATTGAAAGAAATTAAGAAAAAAATATGATACTGCATGCCTGACTACTTCCAAAGCTCTAGGGAGTAGAATCCAGGCATCAACATTTTAATAATCGCTTCCAGTGCTCAGCCAAGGTTGAGAAATACTGTATTAGATGGCAATGAACTTATGTTCCAGAAACTGAAAGAAAGTTAATGAGGCTAGAGTGGATAAAGGGTGAAAGGGAGGCAAAGAGCAATAAAAGATAGATTATAGGTCATGAAAAACTATTTGGATTTTATTTTGAATGTGATGGAAACACACTGGAGGTTTTGAGCAGGGGACATTACATGATCTTATTTGCAAAAGGTAATATTGTCTGCAGAGTGGAGAATTAACTACAGGGTGCTTGAGGAGAGTGGAAAGTGGAAAACAAATGTGGAGGTGATCACAGTAATTATCCGTCAGTGATCATAATAAAGGTGAAAGTGATGTTCAAGTGAAATCTGATATTAAGTTGATAGATATTCAGCTGTTATGTTGCCTGTGTTTTCTTACAAGATATTTTTAGAATAATTTTTTTTGCTTTATATCTGTGTTTGTTTTTTTTAAAGATTTTTACTAAAATATAACTAACATACAATATTATACTAGTTTCAGGTGTACATCATAGTTATTCAACAGTACCCACCTGACACTATACATATTTATTACCATATTATTGATTATATTCGCTATGCTAAAGATGTGATCACCATGATATGTCCAGCAACCATTTGACACTGTATCACACTATCACAATATTATTGACTATATTTCCTAGGGAGTATATTACGTCCGCAAGACTTATTTGTTTTATACCTGGAACTTTGAACCTTTTATTCCCCTTTTATCTTTTCCCTCCTTTGTAAGTTTTCCAATTACAGTTGACATTCAATGTTATTTAAATGAATTTTAGGTGTACAGCATAGTGGTTAGACATTTAAATACTTTATGAAGTGATCCCCCTGACTAGCACACACCTGCACTTTACATAGTTATTACCATATTACTGATTATGTTTCCTATGCTTTACTTTACATCCCCCTATTTTATAGCTACAAATTTGTATTTCTTAATTGTTTCACCTTTTCACCCTACTCCCAACTCCCTCCCATCTATCACCCCAATAAGTGTGGTGCCCATTGGATAGCATACATAGATATTACAATGTTATTTACTATTGTAAATAGTAAATTTATACCCTACACCCTGCTTATGCTATACCCTACACCCCCATAAGTACTGTGTAACAACCAATTTGTACTTCTTAATACCTTCCCCTTTCACATCCACCCCCAACCTCTGCCCATCTGGCAACCATCAAAATGTTCTCTGTATCTATGAATTTGTTTCTGTTTTGTTTATTTTTCAGATTCCACTTATAAGTGAAATCATATGACATTTGTCTATTTGCTATTTGACTTACTACATTCGGCATAATACCCTCTAAGTCCATTCATGTTGTCATGCTGTCTCAGATGACAAGATTTCTTTTTTTTTTTTTCCTTCGGCTGAGTAATATTCCATTCTATAAATGTTACTCTTTTTTTTTTTTTTTTTTTTTAATCTAGTCAGGGACACCCAGGTTGCCTTCATATCTTGGCTATTGTAAGTAACACAGTAATGAACATATGGATGAGCATATCCCCTCAAAGTAGCATTTTGGGTTTCTTTAGATAAATATCCATAAGTGGGATTACCTGTCATGCAGGGTGTCATGCAGGGTCTCTGGTCCCACTCCCCACATAAGAACGCAGGACCCAGTGAGTCCAAAAAGGAACACACACGGAGCAATAGGTAGAGGAGTCATACCACTATGGTCTCGCTGGCGCCTGGGTTGGAGACACAGAGAGCAGGAGCCACAGGATCCGCAACCCGCCGTCCGCTTCTCTCTGCCAACCAACCTCACTTGGTATCTGCAATCCGCTCTTGCTAGCTCAGTCACCATCTTCTTGCTAGCCCCCATTTTCTTTTAGTGTAGTCACAGCAGTTATATTAGTGGCCAGTAGCTCACTGGTTACAGCTGATGGCTAACTAGCCACAGCTGATGGCCATCCAATCACAGTTGATGGCCATTTACTACCTGAGCCAGCACCTTTCCACGTGAGGCCGAGAGCCTGGAAACTGCACTCCTGGCTCTGTCCCCACATTACTAGGTCCTTCTTTGTTATCTTCTTTGTTACAAACAACTCATTTGTTATAGTGTTTGTTTTAAAGTCTGTAAGTGTTGGGATAGCAATACTTATATCAGACAAAATAGACTGTTTCCGTTTTCATGAAATATCTTTTTTCATCCCTTTCCTTTCAGTCTGTGTGTGTCTTTTGATCTGAAATGAGTCTCGTATAGGCAGCATGTATAAGGGTCTTGTTTTCTTATGTTTTCAGCCCACCATCTTTTGATTGGAACATTTAATACATTTACATTTTAAGTAACTATTGATAGGTATGTAGTTATTGCCATTTCTTATTCATATATTTTATTATTATTATTGTATAAAGAAGCCCCGCTAAGATTCCTTGTAATACTGGTTTGGTGGTGATGAACTCGTTCAGCTTTTTCTTGTCTGGGAAGCTCTTCAGCTGTCTGTTGATTCTAAATGATAGCTTTGCTGGGTAGAGTAATCTTGGTTATAGGTCCTGTTTTTCCTCACTTTGAATATTTCATACTAATCCCTTCTGGCCTGCAAAGTTTCTGTTGACAGATCAACTGACAGTCTTATGGGGGCTCCCTTGTAGGTAACTAACTGCTTTTGTTTTGCTTCTTTTAAGATTCTCTGTTTGTCTTTAACCTTTGGCATTTTAATTATGATGTATCTTGGTGTGGGCCTCTTGGGGTTCATCTTTTTGGGATTCTCTGTGCTTCCTGGGCTTGTATGTCTGTTTCCTTCATCAGGTTGGGGAAGTTTTCTGTCATTATTTCTTCAATAGGTTTGCCATTCCTTCCTGTCTCTCCTCCTTTTGGTACCCCGAGGATGCAAATGTTGTTATGTTTGATGTTGTCCCAGAAGTCCCTTAAACTCTCCTCATTTTTTTGTTTTGTTTTGTTTTGTTTTTTGGATTCTTTTTGTTTTTGTTTTTCTGATTGGGTGTTTTCTGCTACTTTATCTTCTAAATTGCTGATTCAATCCTCTGCTTCATGTAATCTACTGTGGATTTCTTCTAATATAGTCTTTATTTCCATCATTGTATTCTTGATTTCTGACTGGTTCTTTTCTATGTTTTCTATCTCCATTTTTATGTTCCCTATCTCTTTGTTGAAGTTCTCCCTGAGCTCATTGAGCATCCTTATAACCAGTGTTTGTAATTCTATGTCTGGTAAATTAGTTGTCTCCATTTTGTTTAGTATTTTTTCTAGAGATTTGCTCTGTTCTTTTATTTGGGACATGTTTCTTTGTCTCCCTATTTTGGCTGCCTCCTTGGTTTGATTTTATGTATTACGTAGGGCTGCTATGTCTCCCAGTCTTAGTAGAGTGGCCTTATGTAGTAGGTGTGCTGTGGGGCTCAGTGTCACAGTCTTCCTGGTCACCTGAGCCACGCACTGCAGGTGTGACACTTGTGTGGGTGGTGTGTGCCCTCCTTTTGCAGTTGAGGCTTGGTTGCTGTTTACATATCAATAGGAGCGATTGATCCTCTTGCTTATTATTGATTGTGAGAACTGGGTTTGACTACAGTGGAAAAGTGCAGGGCTGATCCTACAGAGCAGGATCTGCCTCAGCAGGACTCTGGTTCCTGCCCAATCTGCCCTTTGGGTGTGTCATTCTTGGAGGTAGCTGGGTGATGCTCCAACTCATTTTGAATCTGGCCACTGGGTGCACCAGCTTCAGGGTAACCTGGAAGAGGTCCCACTGCAGGTCAAGTTCAGCTGCATCCTGTGTACCACCGAGGGCCACCCAGCAGGAGCCACAAAGCAATCACAAATGGCTGTTGCCTATGCTATGCTTGGGAGTGCCTCAAGAGGCCAAGCCTGAGCCAAGGCCAACTGACACTAGTGCCGGGCTTACGGCTGCTCAGCCAGAGGTATGGGACATGCTCAAGCCAGATGCTGCTTGTCTGCATTCTGCAAACCTTTGAGAGACCCTAGGAAAGTCTATAGCATGAGCCAAGACAGGCAGTTTGTGCAGAAAAAGCCACTGGAAGCGGCTTGGTTGTGCCCGAAAGTTTGGTGGCATCTCGAATCACCAGGGCATGGTGAATGAACAGTATTAGCCAGCTGGATGGAGACTCAGATATGGTGGCCTACTGTGTCTGCATGCCAGGAAGAGGGAAGGCTCAACAAAGAAATAATAGCTTTCATCGGCTCCTCTGTCCAGGAGAAAGCTGCCCTCCAGCCCTTGTCCTAAAGCCAGACAACTTAGTTCCCCCACCTATGTCCCTGTTGCCTCTCCAACTGCTGCCCCAGCACAGCTAATGATTCCATCAGTGGGTAAGTCTGTGTGCAGTCCCTTTAAGAGGAGCACCTGGGACTCCAGCTGCCCTCCATCTCACTCAGCCACAATCTCTGCTGGTTTTCACAGGCAGCAATTATGGGAACCCCTCTCCCTGGAACTGGAACCCTGGGCTAGGGAGGGGCTGGAACACCTCACTCCTCTGGGGGGACGGAACCTCCACTACCAAGATATCCCTCCTGATTTTTAATGGTCACATGCAAGTGTGGGGCCAGCCTGTCCTGTGTCTCTGACCCTCCTACCAGTATCAAGGTAGCTTCTTCTGTATGTCCTTAGTTGTAGGGCTTTGGTTCAGCAAGAGTTCAGGAACTTCTCAATGATGGTTGTTCTGTAATTTAGTTGTAATTTTGATGTGGTCAGGAGAAAAGATAAGCACAATGTTTATCAAATGCACCATCTTAACCTGGTCCTTTAGAATAATTTTTTTTTTCCATCTTTAGTGTATTATTTGTTAGGACTGCCAAAAAAAAGACCACAGACTGAGTAGCTTAAACAACAGAAATTTACTTTCTCACAGTTTTGGAAACTCAAGGTTTTGGTAGGCTCAGTTTCTTCTGAGGCCCCTCACTTTGTCTTCTTGATGTGTCTTCACATGGTCTTTTCTCCGTGAGCATGCACTACTGGTACCTCTTTCTCTTTATATAAAAACATCAGTCCTACTGGGTTAGGGCCCACCTTAACAGCCTCATTTTGATTTGGTCACTTTAAAAGCCCTATCTCCAAATACAATCACATACTGAGGTACTAGGGAGGAAACTCTCAAGATACAATTTTTTTTTCCCAAAGCTTTTAATTTATTTAACTGTGTTTTTCCAGGACCCATCAGCTCCAAGTCAAGTAGTTGTCTCAATCTAGTTGTGGAGGGCGCAGCTTACAGTGACCCATGTGGAGATTGAACCGGCAACCTTATTAAGAGCACCGCACTTTAACCAACTGAGCTAACTGACTGCCCCTCAAGATATATTTATTTTTTGGTGGGAACACAACTCAGACAATCATATTTAGTGTTCTGAGATGTCATCATTGTTTCACACAAATCTTAGCTCACCTTGTCACTCAAACAAGTGTAAGATATACTAAATTTCATAATGTAGCTTTATAGTAGATACATAGTGGCAAAAATTCTACTTGTAAGAGTCAGGGAAAGCTTAAAAAAGGAGGGGAGTCCATCTAAATCTTTGAGTGTGTATAGGCATTTTTCAGGAGGTAAAGGTATATAGTCAAGGAACTGTGAGATGGTATTCATTGTGTTCTTTCTGCTAAAGGTGACAAAAATCTAACTTAAACAAGCTTAAAATAGAAGAGGATGCACTGACTCATATAACTGGGAAAGTCCAGGATACAAATAATGTCATCAGTGTTTGTGCTCTTTGGTGTTCCTTTATTTTGTTGATAGGATTCTAAGAATTCTTAATTCGTCTTCTACCTTAATTTTCTTCATGTGGTAGAAAGAAGGCTCCTGGTGGCTCCAGGCTTATGAGGTTCTTCTATCTTGGGGTCTTTCTGAGTATTTTTTCTGTTCTCAACATAAATATTTTAAAGGAAATGTGGTGTATTAGTTTCCTTTTGCTGCTTTAATAAATGAACTCCAAAATAGTGACTTACAACAACACAAATGTATTACCTACAATTTTGTAGATCAAAAATTCAAAATGGCTCTCCTTGGCCTAGAGTTAAATATCAGCAGGACTGCAGTCTTTTCTGGAAGCTCTGGGGACAATCTGTTCCCTTGACTTTTCCAGTTTCCAGAGGCTGCCTGCATTCCTTTGCTCATAGCCCCTTCATTCATCTTCAAAGCCAGCAATAGTCAGTCCAGTTTTTCTTATATTACATCAGTCTGACTCTTCCATCTCCTTCCTCCATGTTTAAAGGCCTGGGGATTACACTGGGCTCACCTGGATGATCCAGAGTAATGCCTCTACCTTTAGGTCAGTGTATTAGCAACCTTAATTCCATTTCCTATCTTAATTCCCCTTTGCTGCATAACAACCTTTTCACAGGTTCCAGAAATTAAGAAATGGGCATTTTGAGGGAGGTCATTATACTGGTTACCACACATGGCATCTTTTATGGTAAGGAGGGTAGGGTGGCGTACCATGTTTGGCCAAGTCTCATACTATTGTCTATACTTGCTATAGACAAGTATATAGGTTGTGGCAGGACTACAGAAATTGAGAAGAGATAAAAGAGAACTTCATATTGACTCTCATAGAGAAAGAGAATATATGCTATGCATAGGTACCAAGAAGAAAAAACAAAACAGGAAATTGATTCAAAGAGTGTTGCAGGTGGATGTCAGATGGGAGAGAGTCCCCTCTGCCTATATACATCATGCTGTTTAGAATACAGAAAATGAAGGATGAACTAAGAGTTCTGGATGTCTTGTGATGCCTGACTTGAAATGGATTAATTACAAAAAATAAAAAAATAATAAAAAATGTTGGTCTCAAAAAAAGTGGAGGTGAGGATGTGAGTATTGGATCGGAGGGGTTGTGTCTTGCAAAGATCATAGAATTCCATGGTCTCTTGTTCATTCTTGGCAATGGTCATGATGAATTTGCAGGAGGAAATGTTTTATTTAGAGTGTGGGGAGCTCTTGGACCCCTCTTAATCCCTGCCCATGGATATGCAGGAAAGGTGGTTTTGTCTGAAGCACCTCAACCCTGGGGGATCTTTATTTACACTCAGAGTATGCACTTGTCTAATCTTTTTCTCCTAAATATCAATCTGGTGAGTGTGAAGACTGAAACAAAATCTTAGGCTAAGGAGCAAGAAATCCAGTTACTAGACTATTAAAAAAAAAAAAAAAAAAGCATTTGAGAGCCTAAAATAAGACAGAAGTCATATTAATATGAAGAAAAAGATAGTTACAAAAAAAGTTAAGAATATAGAATCATCAAGATCTAGATTTTCATGTTATTTCCACTCATAACCTAGAAAAATAAAGTATACATTAGTCAGGTTCATTCAGTTTCTGGTGACAAAAACTATCCTCAAACTAGCTTCATTCATCCACTGATTTATTTATTCATGCATTCAGCAAACATTTATTGAAAGCTAGGCATTGTGTTAGGTTCTGGGGCTATTATAATGAACACTACAAATGAAAATTCTGCCATAGTGGAGCTTATGTTCTTTTGGGGGAAAGAGGAAACAATGAAATAAATAAATGAGAAAGTTCAGATTGTTATGCTTATTATGAAAGTGTGTAGTGAAAGAGTAACTAATGAGTTCTTAAGGAAGATGTTACTTTAATTAACAGGTAAAGCATGTAAGACCTTTCTGCAGAATGGATGTTTGAGCTGAACTTAAGAAAAAAAATGGCTTATTAGGACATACAGCTGAAATATTTATGTATGAAGTTGGTTTCAGATATGTATAAAGCTATGTTCATGTCTTTCTTTTTTGGCTCAGCATATTTTTATTTGGCATTATTCTATAGAGAAGCACTTCATGTTGTGAGCAAGATGGCTGCCAGCTACTTTATATGTACATTCTCTATGCAGAAAGAGATATCTCCTCGAAGAACTTCCTAGCTTTGAGGGGGTAATATACTCATCCCTTAAGCAATCACTGGGGCCAGGGGGATGGTGTATTTGGCCAACCTGAGTCATAGGATTCTTCCTGAAGTTGGAATGGATATCATAATGGAGAGATGCTTCAGAAACTGGAATAGAGGGATTCTTCAAAGATATTAGACAAATCATGACAGGCAGGAAAAACCCTCTAGCCTCACAATACACAATACTGATTATCTAAAAATATAGAAAGAACAATTTGCACCGGAATAGGAAAAAAATGGCTACTTAAATGAAATAAGCCATCAATTTGGAAGACAGAAAAACATTTAAAGTGTGAGATTTATAATAATGATGTGGTGGAAATTGTTATCTAGACAACGCTGACTAGAGTCACATAATTAAATATAATCGGAAAGTAATATTATGAGATCTTTAAAAAATTGCCAACCTTTTGCCTTGCAAATTTTGCTTAAATGCATATAAACTTCTATTATGAATAATGTATAATATAAAACTCACATTTGGAACTATAAGTAAAAGGACTAATAAATTTCCTTTAAATAAAATTCCAAACCAAAATAACCTGAAGGACAAACAGTATTGGACACCACTGGCTATCAGATACAAATAAACATGGTAGAATTAAACTTGGGAAATCAGAAATAGAATATATGGAAATAAAAAATATTTGTTTTTGGCAGGGAGAAAAGTCCAGTTCAAAAATGAATGCATCATTTGTCAGGAATCACATTTTATATTTAGACAGTTGGAAATTATCAATTCCTACATATAAATAAGAAGAGACTGAAAGTTAAAGTGTTTACACACTAACTAAATCAGTTTACCTACATTTGTGGTAAGCCTATATGTTCTTTTTTCTTTTTTTTTCTTTTATACCTTAATGATGGTTATCTTTAGACAGAGGATGTATTTAGAGTTGATCTGACAACTAAGTTAATTGAAATGTTAAAAGTCCTCTGTTTTCAACCGGAAAAAGAAATCTTTCAAGAGGAGCTGTGTCTTTCTTAAAAGAGAGATCACAAAAGAAGTGAGACATATGATGGTGGCCATTAGAGAGAAGGATGAATGCCAGTTTGTGAAGTGCTGCTTCAGTTGTCTCAGGAGAGTAGCTGCCAAGCACACTTAAGAAGGAAATGTGAAACCCGACATCTATATGTGTGCAGCATCCACCATGTTTGCACTAAGGAGAGAGACCATATGAAGCAAGGCAGCAAAGGTGAAATCCAGCAAGATAGCTTACTTTATTGCCATGGCAACCCAACCTTAATGAAAAGTAGAAAAACAATAAAGTATCTCAAAAAAAAGAGAAAAAAATCTGTGCTATGAATACCTACTGGATTGAGAAAAGATGCACTCATGAAAAGAGCATGATATTTTTACCATTTGATGATGCCTCATAACAAAGCCATGGATGCTGCTTTCGGGAAATGCTGATTGAAAAAACATTCCATTTACTAAATTATTTAATTCATCCTGTTGCTAAATTCAGATTTATATGTGAAAGCTGTAGTTTCAGATTAGAATCTCAGTGCCATTGCAGAGGTCAAAGCATTACCATTGTCACTCTCGTGGATGCCTTTTGACAATCTTTTGCCATCACATTTCACAAAAAGTGTGTGTTCAGTAAGAAGGAAAAGTTCCAGGACATACTGATATTTGATTAAAATTAAAGCTATATTTTATTTGCCTAGATTGGATTCTCCAATTTCTCCCATTATTTTTAAAAAGTGTTTTCTTCAACTTGCTGTTTCTTAGTATGTAGTTTTGTATGGAGAGAAAACAATTTCTATTTTCTCCTTTGAAATTGTTTAACTCTTACAGCTTTCTAAATTTTCCCAGACTTTAGGCAATTTTGAGTTGTTCCTATAACAGTTTTTATTCAAATAAGACTTTCTGGTTTGTAGAAAAAGTCTGAAAGCTTGTTTCACTTTTTTAAAGTCAGCTTCATTGAGATAATTTATAATAAAATCTACATTTTTAAAATGTACGGTTAGTTGAGCTTTGATAATGAGGAAAGTGAAACTCAAAAATTAGGTAACTTGGAAAGGATACAGATTTCTTTATCCCGAAAGTTTTATTTCATTATCAGAATATATATTTTTAAGTAGTTAAAAATATGGTTCTTAAAAAAATAAACACATGTCAATGGTCTTATTAAATTCATTAATTCATGAGGTAACAATTAAGGTCAAAAGGTAGGACAAAATAATGTTGAGAAGATGTCAACTTATAGACATTTTGAAGAAAAATAATGTTAAAGTAAGACTGAAAGGTTAAATAACTTATTTTCTATATGGCAATAAAAACATAATCTTTGGGATAATTTTTTCAATTAGACATACTTGTAAGTCCACATATAACTTAACATATAGCTTCTGCATGTTTAGTTACATGTTAACTAAGGAGTTAAAAACAAGTCAAACACAAGTAAATTTTCTTGAATAATTAAATTATACCACAGTATGATATTGAAAGGGTATGCTGTATTCTCTTTTGATTTTCAAATTTTGTATAAATTTTCTTAATGCCACTGTATATTATACATTGATGGGAATTTTCTTCATGATTTTAAGCACTCTCAGTCATAAAGTTTGGAAGACCAGCATGGATTAAATGACAAATGGAGGCTGAGCATGGAGCCTTTTTCTTATCTGTGGAGATCCATCCCCAAGTTTTATGAAATTCTCTGACGTCTATGCCTTATTAGCAGCAGTGTGGACTACATCTCATGGACATGTATTAGTATCTGGGAACATTGTTTATGCCTGGGAAATACTAATGCTTAATGGATTTGGTGATTAGCTTTTTAAAACTGCATTATTTTTTCACATTAACTATTGTTTTTGAAATGAGGTTTACAAAGATATAATTGTTAAACATTTCTTGCAATTTGCTAGTCTCAGTGGTAGCTAATGGATCTTCAGTGCAAAGCCTTTAAGAATGTATTTTTTTTTAAAAATGCCGGTTACTTGAACAGCAGCTTTCAGGTTAGAATGCCTCTTCTTCCCACACCATATACTTAGGTCATGCATAGACTATAGAAATAATGAAGTCATATATCATGGAAATAGAGATATGTCATTCAAAATAAAATGAGAATATTGGATTGATAAATAGTTCATTTATTTTATTAACTTGGGTGAAGTGAGTTAATTTCCTATAGCCAGCATCACACTTGAAGCAAATTCACCACTATATCAAGGAATGTATCTCTGGAGATTCTCTCTGAGCTGAAATAATTTTACAAATCTGTGGTTAATTAGCTTCATCCCTGAATAGATCAACAATGGAGAAAGAGCTGAAAGGTCTGTGAACTGTATCCGGCTCTCCCTTTACAAGTGGTCCCATCAGGCAGTGTTTTGCATGTACATAGCCTGTGGGAGGATGCTGGAATCTCCTTTGCATTGCATACTTGCTTTCTGGGTTAATGGAGGGCTTACATGTTTAGAGCTGTCAAGTGGATATCTTTCCACAAGCATTACACCAATTTCAAAAGAGGGTAAAAGAACAAAGAATGTAATCTTATTCCACATAATTCAAGAGCACTCAATTATTTGTGCACTCTGAGATCATTATTTTAATATTTTGAAGAGCATGCCATTAATTGGAGGATAAAGTAAATCTGAGGTAGGAAAATTACATGTTTTTATTTTAAATCGTTTTTCTGTGGTAATTCCTGTTACTCTTCTAGGTTTTCCAAGTGGTTATCTTTTTCTTAAGACTGTTACTCGAATACTCGAACTCTCACTTTTAAATCTTATTGATATATATGCTTTCTCTGGTTGACTCATTTAAACAAATAAATTACTATTTAATATGTTTTAGTGGCTACTTTGTTCAATATTTGAACATTTCTTTAATGTCTTCTCTCTTCCTTCAGAATAACTATACCTTATTTTTCCCAGTGGGGGGGGGAATAATATATATATATATATAGCGGAGAATATATATATTCTCCGCTGCTCCATGTCTCACTGTCTCTTCTTGGTAGTGTCATAATTGGATTGGGGATGATAAAACTAAAATGTTGCCAATAAATTTCCATGATCTTGTCAAGAATGGTAAGGATATTTTAATGCAATCAAGGGATTTGTGGTTTTCATATTGTTGTGCTGAGAAGGTAGCATTTAGAACAATGTCTACTCATCAGCAAATAAAACTCTTAAGGTAATAGATGGAAAGCATTTATGATGAGTATTTAAATATATAAAATGTTAAAAATATAAAATGTCAGCTACTGGAGAAAGTAATAAAAGCAAAATTATGGGTTTTGCATTTTTTTTAAGCAGGTAAAGTTGATACTAGTAAATTGTTAGGGGTGGGATAATTTTTAAAGATCATTTGGTTCCACCTCTTTATTCTCAGTATGAGAAACATAGCCAGAGAAATTAACAACCCATAAAAGCCCCACAATTCTAAGAACCTCTTGGCTTTGTTCTACTCCTGCTCAGATCTTCCTATGAATTTTTATTCATCAGGAGAAAACAATTATTTTCTTTAGTACTTGAGTTCTGAATATTTTTATAATGTGTATACTCTGTGGTATCCTTATATTCCTTAAATACAGGGGTCACCATTTACATGTTAATTTCTTGGAAGATGTTTAAGCAATACTTTTTGACTAGTATGATAAGCCAAAGGTATCAATGCTGTTTGATAAGTAGCCTTCTGTCACTTGGAAATCACTGCAATTTTAAATAAGCTGATTAGTATAAGCTTCGTAAGACACATTTAGTTGACCAACAGCTTGAAAGAAGTAGGGGAGATAGCTGTGCAGACACCTAACAGAAAAACAACCTAGGAGGATGTGTCAAGGAGTACAATTGGCCTATGGTGCCACATGCCTGTTGTGTGGAAGTAATAGGGAGGCTAAGTGACTAGAATAGAGTAAGCAAGAGGAAAAGCAGCAGAGGTGGAGGATGGGGAGTGCACATCACACTGGGCCTTCTAAGCTATCTTAGTTTCCCCAGGGCTGCCATGATAAATTACCACAAACTGGGTGTCTTAAAATGATACGAAATGTAATCTCTCACAGTTGAGGAGACTAGAGGTGTAAAATTAAGGTGTCAGTAGCATCATGCTTTCTCTCCTTTCCTGCCTTTTACTAGCTTCTGATAGTTGCTAGTAGTCCAGAATATAAGTCCTGTGATAACTACACAACTCCAGTCTCTGCCTCCTTAGTTACCAGGTGTTCTCCCTCTGTCTTTGTGTCCAATTTTTTTCTTATGATACCAATCATTGAATTAATTTCCACTCTAATCCACCATGACCTTAACTTCATCTCATCAGCAAAGACATTTTCAAACAAAGTCACATTGTGTGGTTCCAAATAGACACACATTTTTGGATAACACTATTTAATCCAGTACATAACCCATTCAGAGGACTCTGGTTTTTAATCTGTAGAAAGTAGAGCTGCAGTAGCATTGTGAGAAGACAAGTAACATGATCTAACTTTACTTTTAAAAAGAATATCTCTGGTTTTTCTGGGGAGAATGGACTGTATGGAAACAATGGTAGGTAAAGGTGATGGCAGCTTAGACGAAGGTCGTGGCCAGGCAGGGGGTGAGAAAGAATCGGATTTTGGATATCTTTTGAAGTGTAAACCAGCAGGATTCCTGAGACAATTGTATATGGAGTATGAGAGGAGTCAAAGATGGCCCCATGTTTTGTCCTGAGCCACTGGCATGGGAGAGTACCACACATTAAAATGGGAAAGGCTATTCATGAAGCAGGTTTGGGAGAGTAGTAACACTTCCTTTTGGCTATGTGAGGAGATGTCCAGCGGGTAGCTGATATGGAAGGTTAAATTTGGGTGAAAGTTCTGAGTAGTAGATATGTATTTGGGAGTCACAACACATGGAAGTATTTAAAGTCACTAAAAAGAATAAGATCACCTTGGGTATAAGTGCAGATGAAGAGAGAAGGATCTAAGACTGAGTCCTAGCACATTTGACGTTACGCAGTAGGGGAGAAGAAGATAAATCAACAAGAAGAACAGTCATTATCATCATAGGTTTGTTGAGATGGTTAAATAAGGTAAAGCAAGAAATGTATGTTAGCCCTGTGACTGACTTTTTCACTCCATAATGTTTGCTGTTTTTAAACAATTAACTACCATTGCTGTCTGAGTTTCCCATGAAGGCAGGTACAGACATGATACGTGGAACATGATGGGTATCAAAAATATTTGTTGAACAAATGAACCAATGAGCTAGTTTTCTTATGTTTCTGTGTTTTTTTTTGTACTTGCTACAGTCTTCAGACTATGGTATTATAATGATTTGATATTATGTTTGTGAACTTCCCCATATCCTCACAGTTTTTATTTTATATTACACGTTCAGTATACTTTTATTGTATAAAAAGATTGACCAAGGCGGAATTGAATTAGAGATATTTGTCTCTCTTGTCCATCTTGTTCTTAGCTTTCTAAATATTTCCAGTCTATCCACTACCCTTTATATTTACCACTACAACTTAGACCGGGCTACCAGTATCAGTCATAAGGATTATTGCAACATATTGTAACTGGTGTCTTTCTCTTGGAGATCTCCTCTAATCTCTTCTTTGTCCAAAACCCACAATTCTAATCACCTTAGTGCTCCCCATAAAATACTTCAATGGTTCTCCCATACATTAAAATAATATTTGGCCTCTGCTCATCTTTCCAACCTGTTTCTCTCCAAGCTACTTTTAGCACTCTCAGATCTATCTTCATTACACTCCTTCAATTAACTCATTTTTTAAATTTAGGCTGCATTTATTGAGCTCCTTTAGGTGGAATACAATAATGAACGAGGCTGTTTCTCTGTCCTCATGGAGATTACAAAATTATTGATATGCTAGGCATTAAAATAAATGTTACAAATATGAGGTCCAGGGTGCTGTGGTGTTTGTATAGAGCATATAAAATATATTATATATGTTGGATTGAGGTTTGCAAAGCAAGTTGTTTACTAGTAGGGACAGGACTATGGCCACACATGTGTGAGACTGACAGGGGTGAAGAAAAAACCCATGTTTCTGTGTGAAACTGAACGTAGCAAAATTGAGTGATAAACACCTCACCCAAACAACTTCTGGTTGTCACCTAGGAAGTAAAAAAACTCCTGGCGAACAACCGGTTATCACCTAAGAGATAACTCCTGGAAAACAACTTCTGGTTATCACCCAAGAAGTAAACAAGTCCAAGAAAAGAGGATAAAAGCAGAACTCCAGAGCAATGCTGTGCGTAGTCTGACTGGGCAATCTGACAAAGTCTTCTGTGAGGTGCCAGCCACCATACTCCGGGCCTCTCCAAAGTTCTTCCTTGCAAGACTAGCTTGCCTCAGACCTGTCGTGGGCCCAGTCACCTCTCCCTGACCAGGAACCTTCTCCATCCCGAGTGACTCTGGGACTTGGTTCATTATTAAATTCTGTTCTATTCTGTATTGCCTTCTGTGCTTACCACACCATTGTTCTCTGGAGAGACATTGGCTCCCAAATAAAGCTGTGTTACTCTATCTGAACCTGTGTGTCAGGACTTTGTTCCCCACTCACGTCAGGAGTACCACACAGGGATGTATGGCTCTGCCGAGGGGTTAGTGTCCCCTTGACTTTCAGGAAGAGACTGAAATGTAGCGACTTCCCTTATAGGCACTCACAACAGTGTTTAAGGAAGAAAATTTCTTAGTCTCAGGTGGGAGGAGGAGGGAGAGAGCTTCCATCTTGTCTGCATATATTTGCACAATAAGTGTCCTCTTCTTAGGACACTCTTACCTCTCACTTTACCTAATCACTTTTCAGGTGTCAATTTACATATCAATTCTCTTTGATTTCACTGACTCTAAGTTTAGTTTATTTCTCATATTGTTCTGCAGTTTTCAATCATAACAGTCAGCTTTCTTTATTGTAAACATTTTTTTAATGATCACTCTATAAGTTCTGAGATGACAAATATAATGATTATCTTACTTGTTGCTGTATCTCTTTTGCCTAGAATGGTCTTGGGTTCAATTAATTTTCATTGCATACATGAACAAATGCATATAAATGCTCTGTCTACCTTTTTCCACTTTCATATACATATATTATATATTGTATTATACATATTAATTTAATTATATTTAATATATTTAATTATATATAATATATATTATATAAAATTTAATATATTATATATTATATTATATATATTATATATAGTATAATATATTATATATAACATATATACATATATACATATACACACACACACATACATATATATAGGACATGGAGCGTTGTACCAGGGCTACCACAGGGCTAGCAGCAAAGAGGAACTCAATAGATGAATGAGGAAAGTAGTGTGGATATGGCTTCTACATTCTTCAATGTCCTCTTCAGGCAGAGAATTTTCTCTGTCAATCCCTTTAAACAAGGGCATGACAAGATGATAATACACTCTGATCACTAAAGTGCTAAGTATATACTATGTTACTTATTAATTGTCTACATGAGATTATTTATCATGTATACTAGGATGTAGGCATGAGGTGTGCATTGTTAGTAATTCTGACTGTGTTCCTACCAACTCTGACACTTATCTACCCAGTTCTCTTCTCTAAAAGGAATGAGTGCTATTTGTTACTTGGGCTATTGCAACATTTTAAATGATTTTATAGACTATTCTGACCAAATAATAAGAAATTAAAAAAAATTCTCTTTGTATAATCATATTTATAATCTTATTCTATATTTTATATGAAAGTAATAATATGCTTGACACCTAAAAATAGGTTACTGTTTTCAAGGTTCTTGTAATTGCATACTCTTTTTTGACCCTTGTGAAATGTTACTGTTGCTTCTATTTTGCAGGGGAGAAGAGACTCAGTTTAATGTTACCTCACTAGCCTAAGTTTACAAGTCTAGAAATCAGGGATCTAGACATTCTGATTTCAAATATTCAGATTTCTTTCTATTCCAAAGCATTGCTCTTTTTTGAAAGGATTATCTTAGCCCTATCAACACAAACCAGAAAGTTGAACAATCATCAGGTGAATTTGATTAGTGTAGACAGGTCTTCTACATCATTTAGAAGCTCAAACTCATTTCTTCAATGGGACATTTTCCTAGGTCAAAATAGCATGCATAATTATTTCAGATTTTGGTTTAGCTATGTAGATGTTTACTTTTGCTTGTTTTCAGAATTCTTATTTTTTTACCATGTATTTTGTTAATTTATTCATATTTGAGTACATATTTTACATTAAGCAATAGTCTTAAAATTTTATTACATTTATTGGGGTGACATTGATTAGTAAAATTATATGTTTCAAGTGTACATTTCTATAATACATCATTTGTATATTGCATTGTGTGTTCACCCAGTGTCATTTCTCCTTCCATTACCATATATTTGACCCCCTTTTTCTTCTTCTCCCACCCCTTACCCTCTGGTAACCAATAAACTGTTGTCTGTGTCTATCAGTTTCTGTTTCTTTGTCTGTCTTGTTCATTTGCTGCTTTCAGTTTGTTTTTTTATTAGTTTTAGATGTACAATGGAATAGTTAGACATTTATACCCCTCACAAGGTGATAACTCCCCCGCCCTGTTGCTTTCAGTTTTATGTCCCACATGTGAGTGAAGTTATATCGTTCTCGACTTTTTCTGTCTGACTTATTTCACTTAGCATGATAATTTCAAGATCCATCCATGATCCATGTTGTTGCAAATGGCAGTATTTAGTCTTTACTTATGGCTAAGACATGGAAACAACCAAAGTGTCCTTTAATAGGTGATTAAATAAAGAAGATGTGGTACATATATACAGAATTCCTATTTCTTAATATAAAAGAATGTATTCCATTCTAATAAAAAAAAGCTTGTTTGAAAAAACAATAAATAAGAGCCAGTTAAGAAGATAAAAATTATACCTTCTTGTCTGGCACCGTTAGACCTGCCAAGAGCTAGTCCCAGGTCTGGCACAGAAGTCAGTGGGAGAACTTGAATATTTCCACAACCCTGTTCTGAGAAAACTAAATTGCCTTGTTTCAACAAGTTTAGAGCTATTCTGGATTGTCACCAATCATAGAATGTTTTACAGAAACTCTCTGGAGTGAACATTATGCTAAACAAAATCTTCAGGAAGCCCTTGAGTAGCTATTGGTTTCAATAAGTCTCACTTAATTCTCCTATTAGTATTCATTTTTATGGGATTTTATTTTAAATTAAGCCTGGACTCTTCTGAATTTCAAATAATGGGCACAAATTCCCCGTACTCCTTATAAAACTCCAACACAGGTATTCTCCCTCTTATTCATATTAGAAAGGTAAGACAGAAAGTGTGAGACTTAGAATGGAAATCACCAAAGATTCCTGTTTTTCTTACCTTGTGAGAATTGTTCAAGATATTTTACGTTTTTCTCCTTTCGCTTTCCTCTCTCTCTCTCTATGTCAATAAATAAATAAATAAATAAATAAATAAATAAATAAATAACCAAAGGTGCAATATAAAGTTACCAGCTGAATCACTTTACTCCTTTACTTACCTTCCTCTCATTATTTATCCAGCCCTGCAAAACATACAGAGAATTCACAGAGAGCTCCAAGCATGTATGAAAATATGATCTATGTAACTCACGTTAAGGAAAATATAAATTAAAACTACAAGATTCAGTTTTTCACTTTGAAAAAGAGAAAAATTTTAACACATTGTATGAGCCAAGATGAGACAAAGTGGATATTTGAGTATTTTATGCATGAGGATATAAAAGGGTAAAACCAACAAAAGCAACAATTTGGAAATGTATATCAGAACTTAAAAATCACATTCTCTCTGACCCAGAAATTGTACTGGTCAATCTAAATATTAATTCCTACTCCAAT
This sequence comes from Rhinolophus sinicus, assembly GCF_057876585.1. NCBI lineage: Eukaryota > Metazoa > Chordata > Mammalia > Chiroptera > Rhinolophidae > Rhinolophus > Rhinolophus sinicus. The sequence goes on from NC_142507.1 coordinate 39,319,199, forward strand.
AATTAATTAATTCTAACTAATTAATACAGTGTTTCATGTGTGAAATGGTGTTCATACAATGTTGTTTATTGTAACCTTATTTTTAATCTTTTAACATTCCTAAACAATCTAATAGGTATTGTTAAATTAATTATTGCACATCTATACAATGTAATATTATGCAGCCCTTAAAAAGAATGCAACCAATTTTTATGTACTGATAATGGAAAACTATCCAAGACACAGTGAAGTGTTAACAAAAAGTAAGATTCAGAACATTGTGTATAGTATGTGATCATGTGTTTAAAATGCACATTTGATTGTATATGCACGTACTAAAAATGAGACTTGTATAATTATTCCCGAGTTAACTTGAAGAGTTTCAAGTATTTACAGGCTTAAACAACTCCATTCTACATCTCCTGTCTGCTTCCCACCAGAGCTCGAATGCCACAATTCTAATTGCCTATTTGATATTAATAAATTACCTCAAAGTCAACATATAAAACTAATGCCCTTTGCTTTAAATGTTATAGCATTACTTATAGTAGCTTCTAATATTTAGTATGTGCAAGGCAATATTTATTTGCATCGATAATCTCATTTTGTGTTCATGCCATCTCTTGTGGTAGTTACTCGATTAGTCCTTTTTCACAGATGGGGAAGTTGAGGCACAGAGATGACAGGGTAAGTTCCTTAAGATAACAAAGTTGATCAATTCAAACTCAGATCATTTACACTCCAGAGCTCTCAATTGTAAACTCTGTTTTGCACTCATTTTCATAAGCAGTGTTTTCTTTTGCAAATTATTTTTCTCTAAATTAGATTTAAAATGCCAATGTCGTCTTTAATTTCAATATTCGTGGATATTTCACAATACCATTAACCAACAACTTTCTTCATACACATCTCATCCCTCCTCCTGTTCTCACTAGCTCAGGGGTAGTCCCTTGTTCCTGGAGAGCTGGAATGCTGCAAGGGCCTCTAGATATGCTTGTTGTTTCTATCCTTTCCCATCAACTCCTCTCCGTAAACAATTAATATGATGATCTGTTTAAAACAAAGCTCTGATCGACTTTTAATTGTTTTTAAAAACCTTTTAATGGAGTCACATTATATTTCTAAAGATGTCTAAATTCCTTTGTGTTGCCAGAACATGCCAATCAAGTTATACAGTTCTCTTTTGATCTTATCTTGTCCTGTTTCCATAAATGTCGACTCTGCTCCTCTCCATCTTGACCATTCACTTTATCTTTCCTCCCATCTCTGATTGTCAAAAAGCCCTTGTATTTTCTCACCTCTGCTTCTTTTCTGAGTGATATTCCTTCTTTACTGGAAGCACAATCAGACCTTTCAACATGTTCAATCTATCAAACTACCTCTATTCTATCTTCTTTCACTGGACAACTACCACCCGTTTAATACATTTATTGCCATGTGATATTAATTCTATTTTCCTTTGTCCATGTCTCTTACTTAAATGGCACTCTTTCCTGCTGAGAGCCCACCTTGACAATTTGTACATGATGATTAAGTAATTAATGCACTGACATTTATTGATTGATCATTTTGTGCTTCATAAGATGAAATATGGTACTTTATTTTTTCTGCAGATGTTTTATAAGAGCAAATGTCGCAATATTTTCAATGCAGCAAAAGCAACTTAAAAGGGCACTTGCTAACTGTTTCTCAGCTATCACAATGGAAACATTTGGGGTATTTTTACTATCTGCCCAATCAGCCTAAAACTATTCTAGGGCAGATAATGGCTCTGCTTGCAGCTGAGGCACAAAGAAGGGTACTCAGACATTAGTTTCTGAAAGCCATGGACTAAGGCAACCAGGTGTGTCCTTTGTGTGTGTGGAATTAAAAGTCACTAAGCTGCTGCATCCTGCTGACTTGGAATCTACCAAACCCTCAGCCCTGAGGGTTTGAGTCTGTGAAGTGCACTCAAGGGATGGACTGACTTCTCAGTGTGGGATGGTCTTTACCTTAAAGCGAGTGATTTTGCTTTTGCAAAAAAATGGAAGCCTTCTCGTTGAATGTCAACGCAGCCTAGAGAGAAGGACACGTTCTCTGGGACACTTCTATTCCCCCCCAAACATCATCACCTTTATTTATTAACCCAAATGCATCAGAACTTGCTTTTCATTGTGAATATGACATATAAAATGCATGTTTGTGTGCTAAAACATTATTTTGCTTTAAAGTCACATTACTATTGAGTCTACTTATGCTGTACAGATATATAGCACATAATTGGTTATATAAATAAAATATAAATTTATTATGAGGGCATAATACAAAATAAAAGAAGTAGGTGCTCGAATAACATATCTGTAAAGACATTTTCATGAAGTCTCAGTGAGGAATCCATCCTTAAATTCTTGAAAATATTGATTTATACTGTAGCACTCTCTGAGAAATTATAAGTAAAAGTGGGAAGTGATCTAGGGATTATCTAATTCAAATTCACTACTTAGTGCCAGTCTATCCTGCACAACACTCCTGCTTGATGCTATGCATGTCTGTACATTACCGAAGAAGCTACTGTTGGAGGCACTGACACACCCCTGAATGGTGGCATGCCTTTGACCCCATAGCCATCCCATAATGTACCTAGCACCAGAAGGCAGTCTTTAGAAGATAGACAAATATTGTGTAATGTGAAACTTACTGACTTAGAGATTTCAAGAGAAAAGCAAGAGAAATATTCCTACCTAAATCTTCAATCAGGCAAAGTTGCAGTAAAATTCTTTGCCCATATAATGTATAACATAACTTTCAACATTTAGCCACTGTCACTAAGAATGAGTAATTTTAAAATAGACATGTGCATTCTGGCTAATACAGCGGGAGTTGTGCTATTGCAATACCGACTACAGCAACTAAGAGGCCAAAGCATTTTAGAGTGGGTTCAAAAATTGATTTGATAACTCACTTGAACACAATGATTATATTTTACCCAGATGCTAGCTAATGTACCATCAGCAATTGATTTTCTAGTTTAATGCAGAAATTTCCTAAATTACTCCATTGACTCTAAATTTGGGTTGAACAGACTAGAATTCCCCCAGGACAATTCATTAAACCTCAATAAGGGGGCAGCTGTCTGATCATTAAACTCTTCAGTGTTTCCGTTTTCTCACCTGCAGGATAAGACTACATAGTTCCTGAGGTCCCTGTGGTCTAACGCTTTGATGCAATATCTCCAATTCTTAGCTGTATAGTAATTTGTTCACTTGCAAATATATGAAGAAACACTGAATTCTGAAGGCCAAGTGAATGCTTTCCATATAGAAAACCCTAAGTAAATATTAGCTGAATTAATGATTTTTTCGTGTGTGTGTGTGTGTGTGTGTGCGTGTGTGTAAAAATCACCTGATTATGAGTATAATGGTACTCTCTTAAAATAAGGAAAGATCTTTTTTCCAGCCTAAGCTGTGTTGTTCCCAGTCTCTTCCAAATCTGGAAGATGCATGGTGTATACCCACAAAAGGATTACTTGAACAAGAAGTCAAGTTTTCATGTGAGAAAGGACTCATTTCTAAGAGAAGGGCAAATGAGTCCAAGGGAAGTGCCTCAAAGTTAGATGATCATGAATATTTTAATAAAGAACTCTACTCTGTCTCTTTTTCAGATTGCTGTCTGTTCTATCTCTCTCAAATTCATATCCAGATCCTGAGAATTAAGTTCAGCAGTGAAAATGGAAAGGACATTTCCAAATTAAGGTCATAAACTGAGTGTACATCAAATTTTTCTCCCTCTTGAAATTTCACTAAAACTACAATGAAGAATTTTTTTTAAAGAAAAGACATAGATTAATAAGAATAGAAGTATAGGGACAGAGATAACAGAAACAAAATTTTCAAATCTAGAAAATATAGTGGACTGTTAATTGACCTATACTCTAAGAGCAAACCAGGAATAGACCTAAACCTACCTCCAAATTAACTTCTAATCAGCTCAATCTCAGATTGGAGTGAGATTAGCAATAGCACAACTCCCACTGTATTAGCCAGAATGCACATGCCTATTTTAAAATTACTCATTCTTAGTGACAGTGGCTAAATGTTGAAAGTTGTGCTATACGTTACACGGGCAAAGAATTTTACTGCAACTTTGTCTGATTGAAGATTTAGGTAGGAATATTTGTCTTGCTTTTCTCTTGAAATCCCTAAGTCAATAAGTACCCCTTGTTTAAATCTTCTCTGGAAGGATTTAACACCTAGATTCTTAATTTACCTGTAAAAATTTTCATATGCCATGTATAGCATTTGAGCAATAGTTATCAAGAATATAATGAACATGTAAATATAAATATTTAAGGTTTTTATACTATATGTCAAGTGGTATAATATCACTAGACAGTGATCAATTAATGATGTAAACTATAAACCTGAAAGCATCCACTAAAATAACAAAGAAAACATACTAACAGATAAACCAACAGAGATAAAATGTATTAATGAAAAATATTTAATTATTCCAAAAGCAGGTAGAAAAAGAGAAAAGGGAAATAAAACCATAACTTACAAATAGAAAACAAAGAGCAGTATGATAGACTTAACCTAACTGTATCAATAACACAATAAATGTAATGGTCTAAATATCCCAATTAAGAAACAGAGGCTGTCAGACTGGATTTTACAAAAACAGGGCACAATTATGTGCTGCCTACAAGAAACACATTTCAATATAAAGAAAAGAATGTTAAAAATGAAAGGATACAAAAAAGATATACCTCATAACCCTTATCAAAAAATAAAGCTTGAGTGGTGACATTAATATTGATCAAAGTATTTTTCGGAGCAAAGAATATTGCCAGGGATAAAGATCATTCAATAATGATAAAGTGATGAATTCATAAGGAGGTCTTAACAATTCTAAACTTTTATAGCAATAAATAAATAAATAAATAAATAAATAAATAAATAAATAAATAATAAATAAAATAAAGCTTTAAAACACAAAGCCAAAGCTAAAAGTATTGCAAAGATAATAAACAAAACTACAGTTATAGAGATATATTTCAATTCACTTTTATCAATAGTTGATAGAACAAGGATACCAAAAAATCACTAAGGACATAGAAGATTTGAACATCACATCAACCGATTTAACTTTGTGTGACATTGTAGAATACTTTACACAACAACATAATACATAATCTTTTCATGTGAACATAGAACATTTACTAAGATAAAACTTATTCTGGGCTATAATAAAAATCTCAATAAATGTAAAATGATTCACCACTTTTTCTCAGTATTGAAGAACATGCAAATATAACTAATAACATCATTAGTTATTAGAGAAAGTCAAACCAAAACCACAGTGAGATCCCATTACACAACTAGTAAAATAACTAAAATGAAATGAGTGATCATGCCAAATGCTGTCAAGGACATAAGGAAACTGGCACAGAAAGTCTCAGACGTCGCTAGTGGAAATGTCAAATGATACAATTACTTTGGGAAACAATATGGCAGTTTCTTAAAAAGCCAACACATACATGAGATATGATTTAGCCATTCAACTCCTAGGTTATTTAAGAAGAAAAACAAAAGTGTGTTGTTCCTAGATTTTTTTCAATTAAATTATGGAAGTGACATTGGTTAGTAAAATTATATAGGTTTCAAGTGTACAATTCTATAATACATCATCCGTATATTGAATTGTGTGTTCAACACCCAAAGTCAATTCTCCTTCCATGACCATATATTTGACCCCCTCTACCCTCTTCTACTCTCCCCCCTTACTCTCTGATAACCACTAAACTATTGTCTGTGTCTTTGAGTTTTTGTTTCTTTATTTGTTTGTCTCCTTCCTTTGTTGCTTTCAGTTTTATATCCCACATATCAGTGAAGTCATATGGTTCTCGACTTTTTCTGTCTGACTTTTTTCGCCTAGCATTGTAATCTCAAGATCATTCCATGTTGTCACAAATGGCAGTATTTCATATTTTCTTATGGCTGACTAATATTCCATTGTACTCATATATATGTACCATATGTTCTATTCAATCATCTGTTGAATGACACTTTTGTTGTTTCTATGTCTTGGCCACCGTGAATAATGCTGCAATGAACATAGGGGTATATATATGTGTTTATAGATAAATGTTTTCATTTTTGGGTACATACCCAGAAGAGGGATTGTTGATTGCTGGGTCACATGGTAATTCTATTCTTAATTTTGTGAGGAACCTCCATACTCTTTTCCATAGCAGCTGTACTAACTTACATTCCCACAGGCAGTGTATGAGGGTTCCTTTTTCTCCACAATCTCTCCAACACTTGTTATTATTTGTCTTGTTGATAGCAGCCATTCTAACAGGTGTAAGGTGGAATCTCATTGTGGTTTCGATTTGCATTTCCCTAGTAGCTACTGAAGTTGAGTATTTTTTTATATATCTGTTGGCTGCTTGTATGTCTTCTTTGGAGAAGTGTCTGTTCAGGTTCTCTACAGTCCTATTTTTAATAGGACTGTTTGTTTTTTTGTTGTTGAGTTATATGAGTTCTTTATGTATTTTCTATATTAGCCCCTTATCAGAGGCGTTTGCAAATATCTTCTCCCATTCAGTTGGTTGCCTCTTTGTTTTGTTGATGGCTTCTTTGCTGTACAGAACCTTTTTAGTTTGAGCTTTTCCCTCTTTGCCTTTGAGGTCAAATTCATAAAATTCCTCTGAACCCAAGGTCCATAAGTTTGGTACCTAGACTTTCTTCAATGTAATTTATTGCTTCAGGTCTACGTTAAGGTCTTTGATCCATTTTGAGTTAATTTTGGTATATGGTGACAGATAGCAGCATAGTTTCATTCTTTTGCATGTGGCTTTCCAATTTTCCCAGCACTACTTATTGAAGAGGCTTTCTTTTCTCCATTGTATGTTTTTGGCTCCTTTGTTGAACATTATTTGCCCATATATGTGTGGGTTTATTTCTGGGTTCTCAATTATATTCTATTGGTCTGAGTGTCTGTTTTTCTACAAATATCATGATGTTTTTATTATTGTCACTTTGTAGTATAAATTAAAGTCAGGGAGTATGATATCTCTGTCCTTGTTCTTTTCTCTCAGGATTGCTTTGGCCATTCAGAGTCTTTTGTGATTCCATACAAATCTGATCATTTTTGTTTTAGTTTTTTAAAAAAATACCATTGGGATTTTGATGGGGATTGGATTAAATCTGTATACTGCTTTGGGTAATATGGCTGTTTTAACTATGTTGATTCTTCCAATCCATGAACATGGAATATCTTTTGATTTTTTGTGTCTTCTTCAATTTCTTTTAATATGTCTCATAGTTTTCAGTGTATAGGTCCTTCTCATCTTTTGTTAAGTGTACTCCTAGATATTTTATTCTTTTTGTTGCAATTGCAAAAGGAATTTCTTTTGTTGTTTTTTTTTTCCATTTCTTTTTCTGAAATTTCCTGTTAGTATACAGGAATGCAACAGATTTTTGTACATTGATTTTGTATCTAATAACTTTACTGTATTTGTTTAATGTGTCTAATAGCTTTTTGGTGGAGTCTTAAGGGTTTTCTATATAAAGAATCATGTTGTGTGCAAAAAGTGACGATTTGACTTGTTCATTTTCAATTTGGATGTCTTTCATTTCTTTCTGTTGCCTGATTGTTCTGGCCAGGACTTCCAATACTATGTTCAATAACAGTGGTGAGAAGGGGTGCTCCTAGAATTTTAAATACATTGAATTATAAAGTATGTAGTCATTTTTTAATCTGGCATTTTAACCCAGCATAGCTATTTAGAAACTTTTTCATGTTTTAGCATGCATCAAAGTGTATGCCTTTTTATTGCTAAAAAGTATCAAGATAATAAACTATTAAGCAAAACAGATTCTATGTTCCTAAGTTGGAAAACATATATTCCCCATGAACTAAGAATCTAGAAATTCTATGATAGAACATAATGATGCAGAAAAAGTCATTCCAGGCCATGGGCACATGACCCCTGGCCCACCCCAGTCTGGTCCCATCTCTATGCTCATGCACTGCGTGTGTCTCACAACACATCTATCCAAGATTTGCCCATACCTTTCCTAAATATCTGCCTCTTGAACACCCCTGGAGTTTAGAGCGACACATCCTGGGGGTGTCTGACCCTGGGAAGAGTCAGATCAGGCCATGGAAGCAACTCTGGGATACTTGGGCAAGGTATTGTGAGGTCCTAGGTACCCAGAGAAGTGAGCCTTTGGGTTTCAAGTGGGTATGTTCCCTTGAGCCCAGGAACTCCTTTCCTCATGGGAGGGAAGTAGGCAGAGTAGGCCCAGAGCAAAATCTTCTAGAGGACAGGTTCTAGAGCTAGGAAACCTGCCCAGTGCAAGACTGATATATGAGTATATTTTATTTTTATTTTTCAACTGTTCATGTATGCTATGTACACATTTCTGAATGTATAATATTATAACTATATAACAATATATAAATATTGGCATAAACTGCTTTGTTAAAGTTCTGAAGAATTTAGTTGAGTAGAAAGCAATGTTTGGAGACCCAAGTAACTGACTTTCAGAAGGATCTGGTGGAGTGGCACTTGCTTCACTTTGTGAGAACTCAGTGGGGCTCCAGTGACCTGCTGTTGAGTATCAGAAAACGGTGTCAGCCTCTCTGTAAGTCCAAGATCTGGGTGGCGATGGTGTGTACACGATGCCTCAATAGCATGTCACCACAGTGACCTGAACTGTAGGGATGAAAAGGAGATGCCCTGGGGATCTAAGGAGATCTGGTCCTGTGTTCACACCAGAAATAGGGGGAGAAGAAGGGAGCAGAAAATATACTTATGTTTGCTTGGTTTCAACCAGTAACTGAGCTTAGTAGAATATAGCAAGTGATTTAAGTCGTCCCTATTGTTATGTATATTGTGTATAATCTTGATTATATAATTTTGAATTAGAGCTGATATAGTCTACAAAGTGCCTCTTAAGTTTCATCAGATTTAATCTGTATAAAACTCTGAGACTTTATTGCAATTTTCTTGTCTTCACCATTAAACTGTAATTTTGAGGATAGAAATTATGTCATTTCACTCTATATCCTTATCCTCATCTTCTTGTTTCTGAATGAATAAATGAATCTTATTTCTATTTTGTAAATAAACAAACTGAAGTTTGGAGATTTTACCTTATACAATTGAGCCTTCAACTGAAACTTGAACTAAATCTCTTGATAGCAAATATGGAAAATAGTTGGAACTACTTTAAGCTGTTGTTTTAAAAAAATTAAACATCTTTCATTAATTAAAATTAGAAGCAGTGTTAAGTGACATTAAAGCAGAACTGCTGAATGAATCCTCACCAGGGAGGAATAGATTTAGGATAGCTCATGGTTCTTGTGGGTTTGACACAGATAAGAGCCTATCTGTAAGAAGTTTTTGCTGGTCTGTGGTGAAATGAATAGAAAATAAAAAGAATATAGTGAGTTTTAAATGAAGATCAATTTATCTCATTTCATGTAATATCCTTAATTTAAGATCACATACCTTTGACTTTTTTTTGAGTGGAGGGGCGTAATCTCTGGTTCAGTATGAGCTGACTTTTAAGCTTAGATTGTTTACAAAATTTGTCATATAAGATGAAAGCACAATCATTTCCATAGTGAATGTTTCTGGAAGGAAAGATGTGACCACATAGAAGACAAGCTAAATCTGAGAGAAAAACGCCGCCAATTTATAATCCTTATTTGGAAGTGATACCTCAAGAGGAACGCTGCTTGCTGACATGTGCAGTTAGGTTTTTAATTAGTGTGTCAGAACTTGAACAGAAGTTTCTGTTTTGTTTTTTTTTTAAGTATAACTTTAAGAAATAACTACCTCTTGTACTTCAATTAGTATACCTGGATGATCTTTTATCTGGAAAGATATGAACTTCAGATTTGGATTTTTTTTCTCTTGTTCTACAAAAAACAGAAGAGATATAATGTAGCACTCTACCCTGTTTTTTTCTTTCTCTTTCAAATTCAAACTTTAGTAGAAATTTCTTTGATTTGGGCTGTTTGTGTCCTATGGTAAGTTCTTATGTGTCTAATTCCTTCAATCAACATTGTAATTTCCATTTTCTCTGATTAAAACAATTCCATTTTCAATAGAATAGTAGTAGTGACAATGATAATTTTTTTAAAAAAATCCTACAATGACTTTTTTGAGAAATTATTACAGTCAAGAACAGATCAAAATCCTTCTTGGGTAATGGAAATACAGCAAATTTTCAGGTAGAACACATCTGACTGGCTTCATATGCCACATAGTTTTACTGCTTTATAAACACATATTACACACACACACACACACACACACACACACACACACACACGGTGCCAAAAAATGTATACACATTTTAAAAAAGGAAAAGCTGTCTTAAAATTGTAATAATATGTACCGGTAACAAAAGATGAATACAAACCATGTATATACATTTTTTTTTGGCACCCCCAGAGGCCATTTATGTGGAAAAGTAAGACAGTAAAAATGGAAATTTTCTACTGATCTTTATTGGAACAAAAGTTTCTCCCATGATGGAAGGAATATTGACAAATACTGCATTTTAGGAGGATTTTTCTTTGCTGTTCACAGAGCATTTGAGAAAGACAGCATCTGACAATCAATAACCCAGTACCTGTATTTCAGTTATATTGTCCAGCCCTGAATATGACCAGGAGAAATGACAGCATGTTTTTTCTCCCCCAGCCTTGCTCCACGAAGAAAACTGTTGGAAATTTGTTAAAGACTACCAACAGGAAATAAAAAAGTAAGAAAATATCTCTATAAGTCATGAAATAACTTATTTCAGTGAATGTTATCTCCATTTTATGTACACACCAGTAGACATGATAATTATTCTAGTTTTCAGAATTCTTTTTTCTCTTGCTTGCTTTATTTTAATAGAAAGAAGCAAAAGGGAAATGACGTATATTATTTCAAAGTTATTAAAATAACAGACTAAATACAGTGTTCATCTCCATCATGTCTTCCTCCCTGTTGCTTTCTTACCTTCTGGAGTGAGGCGGTTAGATCGTGTTCTTCCATAACAGTCTGTTTATTTCTATTAGAACATTTATAACACTATTAGAATATTCAATTTATGTATTGATTCCCACCTCTGCAGTGTGAACACCTTGAGGGTAGTGGATATGTTATCTTTGTATCTTCAACAGCTAGCACAGTGCCTAAGACCAATGTTTCTTAAATAAATCTTTCAGTGGGTTACTATTAGAGGAACATACTCTACTTGCAATTTTCTGAGCATTTATTTGAGTACAAGAACATATTTTTTAAAGTTAGATGTTTAGAGACCTTAAAAAGTCTAATTAGTTAAACTTGCATCATTATTTAATCACAGAAAGATTAAATCTTTAATCATGGAAAGAATATCTTTAATCCTACCCTGTCACTGCTATTTTAAAATTTGTCCTGAGGGTGGCAACATTGAGTAATGTTCTGCAAAAGTTTCTAAGTCAGGCTTTTATGGCCACTTTTAATTAAAGTTTTATATTTTAAAATAATTATATTTTCCTTAACCCCTATTTATTCTAGTATAGAAGAAAATATAATACTGATGTCCTCCTGCTTTTGTATTCAGTAACCTTGAACGTACATTTTGAAAGAAACCATTTACAACTTTGAAGAATAAAAGTTAACCTAGATAAAAGGTTCTGAATAGATCTGCTTGAATTTCCAAATGTAAGATCAGCTTTAAATACAACATGTTTCCTGCCAAGCAATTTATATCAATAGGTGTTTTTAACTGTAAGGATAAATCAATGCTTGTTCTTTTGAGATAAAAATTTATTTTCTTGTTATATTATTCAACTTCAACATAAATTTTTTAGTATTTAATATGACAAGTTAACAAAGGAAGTTTTTTAAAAAGAATTGTTCTAATAAATGACAAAAGACAAATAACCAGAATAATTAAAAGAAATTCTGCAATCAATAAATACCTTTTAAAAGCTACTAGCAATGCAATATATTTGATTTTCACACCTGGGCATGTGTTGTTGTATTTTCTAGTCTCCATTTTTTGAATCACAGCCACTTAATAAACAAAGCTACACTAATTCATATTCATCCAAATTTCCAAAACCCTACTGTGAAATAGAAAGGTAGCAAGTAATATTTCACGGAGGTTAATTGACTTGTATATGATCCGTCAGTTGTAAAGTAAAAGAAGATCTCTGTTTTATTATCTCTATACAATGACAACTGCTCATGATTATAATTCTATCATTATATTTATAGACAGTTCAACCTCTTTATATAGCTTCTGGGAAATACACTAATACCTGCTTTCATACTATTTTATATTAGGATGTTGTTATATGTACAATTTATGTTTTGGCTTATAGTTTTTAGGCTCTATGCCCTAGTGAAGCATGCAATAACATTCTAATGCATATCTTGTCAAAGCTAATATAGTCATTACTTCCTATTCCTTTCTGTAAAACACATTTAGAAAATTGTTCTAAATTTTTTAATGAGCCCATTCTGAAGCAAATGAGATTTTTAAAAGATAACTTTAGGATTAGCAAGCAGAGAAGCTACATGGTCAGATGAAGACAAAGTGGAGGAACCGTAGAGCCATGTGGAATTAGGGTGTGTGAGGGAGGATGAAGGGCTGTAAGGCGGGCAAGAAGAAACTGGTGTGTGGGGAGCTACGAGGGAGCTAGACAGTGCCTGTGGCAGCATGGAACAGATGGAGCTTTCTGACAGGGGCAGTGAGAGTGTACCCCAGACAGTACAGTCACAAGTCTTAAAGATTCTGCACTCTGCTATGCTATTAGCAAGGCAGACATATTCCAACATCATAACTTGGCAAAGTAAGGTTGCCAGATGAAGAAATCAAATAGGTGGCATGTTCTGTATAAATTTCCCAGTCACTGCGTCTTGGAGGGGCAATTTCTTCTTTTCTTGGCCCTAGGCCAGGCTTACTGATGCTTGCTGGCATTCTTGCTACATGCAAGAAACTCTTCTACCTCTCTTGGGAAAAGCAGATACTGCCTGTGACGCAGGGTCACGGATGGCCCTAATGTTGGGCTTGCTTCTCTGATTGCAGTGATCAGAACACTGGGCCACATCTCTACGTCAGGAAATCCAGACTCCAGTGGGGTTGAAAACCTGTGCACCACATGTTAATTGCTATTTAATTCCCTCAGGAGTTGTTCCATATTGTTTCAATGTTAAGATAAAATGTACTTTAAAAATGTATGCTTCTTAAAATGTTGCCTCTAAGGAAATTTAACTTCGAAAAATAAGACTAACTTGTAGTACTTGGTAATAATAGCAACTATAATTTCTTATTTTCTACAGAAAATAACTCAATTGTTTAAATCTTAAATCTGTTTTAAATTCTTAAAGAAAACCTCATTGAATCTCAGCCTATTAACTTAAGTTTAACATAAAAGACAATAAAAGGAGCCTAGTGAGCAAAGTGGTCTGTAAACGTATGTTCTCTGGTTATCTTCAGACTTCTAGGTCTTTAGGAAATATTCTATCATTTGGTGATCAAGAATGAATAAAACTTACAGAAATGCTTTGTCTATAACTAAGGACCAACTTGTATGTGGAAAGACTGGCTCATTATACACACACACACACACACACACACACACACAATGCTGCAGAAAGGTGAAACACTTTCAATAAAGCGCCCTCTGTAGACATTCATCATAGTCCCTATCGTGTGTATTACAATTATTTATTGACTTGTAGTACACCTTATTTTATTGTGAGTTCCCTGGGGCTAGGGCTTTATTTCCTTCTTATTTCTATCTTAGAGTCTCACACAGTGAATGGCACATAGCATTAGATACTGAACAAATGCTCATTGACTAATAGGTTGAATTAATAAATCTTCATGGAGAAGTTGTCAGGTGAATTCACCATGTTGGGTCTAGAATCTCTTTAAAACAGGAGCTTTTGGTGTGGTAATCTGGTTGGTAGAATGAAAGAAATATTTGTTCTGAAGTTGTGTTTTCATAGCAAGTCCATTTTTTTTTACTAGAATACATGTTGTGTAGAGTAACTATATACGGAGGCAGGGCTGATGTTTTAAATATCTTGAACCAGCACTTTTTTCATAAAAGTAATGATGTGAATTTTTAAAACATACTTCAGCTACCAAATCTTCTGGAAATTTTATCTGAGGGCTTTTCTTAGTGTTAAAGAGAAGTAATTATCGAATACTGAGTAACATTAGTATTGAGCTGTCTATGTTTCATGGAATCATTTTTGTAGTATAATAAGATTGCATTTATTGCAAATAACGGAGACCTGACTCAAACTAGTTTAGGTTGAGAGAGAACCTTTTGATTCATGCCAGATAACAAATCCAGCTTTAGAAAGAGCTAAATTCAGAGAGTCATGTGAAGAAGTCTCTTCTTCCATCATTTTGTCCAGCTTCATACTGTATTGGCTTAATTCTCAAACTAACTCTACATGCAGGTAAAGATTGATTAATCAATGAATTATTGGTGCTCTATACCAATGTCTTATGACTCTCTATCCGTGCCTTGAATCTCAGTGAATACTCTGATTCACCTTGGCTCAGTATGTGTCCTGTACCAATCCGGACCCCAGAAACAATCCCTATGTCAAAATTACTGTTTACAGGTAGATAAAATCTCATTAACTTGGCCTGGGTCGTCTGTTTTCTTCTATGACCAGCAATGGAGGGGCAGTATCGGCCATCCCTAAAACATATGGAATGGGTTTTATACAAGAGGTTGTTTGTTTGTTTGTTTGTTTTAAGGAGAAGGCAGGGAAGAGAGATTATACTGAAATAAAACAAAAATTGTGCACTTGGAATTTTAAATCTATTATCTAATTTATATCATTTTTAATTTATAATATATGTGTTGCCTATTTATTTGGGTCCCAGTATTGGGATAGATGCTGAAGTGACAAAGATCGTTTATTCTCCAGTACTTGCCTCTATACTTAACTATTCTTCTCTCTTCCCTTGCTTAGTGGTCTATTTGGCCTTTCTGGACTAAAGGCTAGAGCTTAACTCCTAACAGCTCTTGACATTTACTGCAAGAGAGCTGTTCTTTATCTCCCAGTTTCAGAATCCTGGTGAAGAGACTTATTGACTCAGTGTGGTCTCATGCCTATCCCTGAACCAATCAAAGGGCTTGGGGAGCAGGATAGCATTGCAACTATGATGCCCGGAAAATCAAGAGATGAGGCAAACAGTTGCCCAAACACTTGAATTCTATGGCAAACCCAACATTCGAAGCAAGGACCTCCCCTCCCTCCAAATCAGAGATCATAAACTAGCATCTCACAAATGATTCTGGACCACAAAATATTTTGCTTGGTCTGCAGTGTTGAAGTGGAGTTAATTTATTTTTTAAATTTAATTTCCAACTTTTAAAAACCAGGAAATCAGTGTGGTGCAAGTGAAGCTAGGATAACACCACCCTCCCCACAAGGCTTGTCAGCGCTGTTTACCTTGCCAGGGCTCCATAGCAATGTATTAAGCATTTATCTACTACTCAGTTCACAGTGGGGCTTGCAGACCATCCATGAGCTCAGGCAAACACTGAGTAGCTGTGATTGAGAAAACAAGGACTCTACAAAAATTTGCAGAGGGAAATTTCAGTAATCCTTTGGTTATCAGCTTATAGTGAAATTCTAAGTGGCTTCCCTTTGGGTCCTAAGGAAACCCTGTACTCACAACCCAAACCAGATGAGGGAAGATTTGCCTTTAAAGCTCATAGCAATGTAAGTGCTGAACGCCCTTCACAGGCTGTCAAAGGCTGTCAAATGTATAACCCAAGCTGTTTCCTATTAAGTCATACAGCTCTCTACCTCCACTACATTGTGTATCTTCACCACTTGGTGGAACTGATTTTCAAAATATTGAGTCAATCAACTAGGCTTCATCTGCGTAGACTATCTACTACAAATACTAATCCTGCTTTAATTGTTAATCCCACTATTTTGCTGCTGTAACACAACAGAGAACAGCAATGACTAAGTAGCTTCACAAATCCAATACCACAAAATATATTTTATGAAGGAGAGTAAGGGAAAACGCAGGTTGTGAAGGTGAAAAAACTGCAAAGAATGGTAGGTCTAATATTAAAGCCTTCACTACGCAATTGATATTTCCATGGTTGAAGTGAGTATTTCACCAATGAATACCTGGAGAACAAAAGACTTCTTTTTTTTTTTTTTAAATTTATTGGGATGACAATTGTTAGTCAAATTACATACATTTCAGGTGTACAATTCTGTATTACATCATCTATAAATCCCATTGTGTGTTCACCACCCAGATTCAGTTTTCCTTCTGTCACCATGTATTTGATCCCCAAAAAACTTCTAAAAGATCATGGTAAACCTACCTGCAAATTAGTCTACCTATAACTCCCAAATTTTCTCATTACAAAACCTGACAGAAATAACTGGGTTATTAAATGAGAGCCCTTCAGATTGTAATTTCGTTCAGATCTCATGTTCCCAACCACTGGAGCTGAGGATGAGTAGACATACGCCACTAAGCCTATCCTTCCCTGATATTATGTACAAAGATTATATTTTATGCCAGGAAAGTCTTTTTTTCTTTTTCTTTTTTTTTAACCTAGTGCTCCAATATTGTTTCCTTCCTCCAGTCTCTCCTAATCAATTTAGCCATTAAGATCTGGCATCATTGGGTGTTTGGAACCCACAGAGTGCAAGTGCAATGTAAACAGAACCCATGTGATGAGCTTACCCCATGATATAATTTAAGAAAAGATTTCCCAAATGCAGTTCAAAGATAATGATGGTTTGTTTCTGGCAAAGGATAGGAGACTTTGCCGAGATGATGACATGAACAATATACTCTCAAATAAAAAGATTTTCCAGAAATTATCCACAGGTTATACAACTATTGATAATATTAACTGTGAGCAGTGAAGATTTATTTTTCTAGATTGAGAAGCTTTGCTTTACTATATTAAAATTAATTTTATTAGACTTCATTTTTTTCAAACAGTTTTAAGTTCACAGCAACACTGAGCAAAAGATAAGGACTTCTCAAATAATCCTTGACGCTTACCCCCATCCATGCGTTTTTACTATATTTTTAAAATCACCTATTTACTCTCATTCCAACTCCGAACTTTTCTATGTCCCTGCCTGTAGATTAGTTGGAAGTAATTGTTCCAAAAAAAGTCCAAGACATTACTGATTGTTTACTGTTTTTATATAATGGATAGGTTGGGCAATTTTTTTTCCTTAGCAATCACTTAGCAAAGCCACATTTAAGGCATATCTGAGATACAGATCTGCAGATAGTTTTAAAAATGGAATTACTAGGTCAAAATTTTTGATATATTTGACTTTAAAATTTTTAAGATAGTGATAAATTTAAGATAGTGATAAAATTTAAGTGATAGTGATAGATTTAAGATAGTGATAAAATGTTTTCCCAAAAGGCTTCAACAAATCATATTTTTGCTGAGTAAGAGACTCCCCACGTATGTGTGTCTTTAAATATCTTTGATGTTATCAATAATTACTTCTAAATGTTTTTCTAAGTTGATTGGCAAATATTGTATCCTTTGGCTATGTTAATTTGTATTTCCTCAAATAGATTAAGACTGAACCTCTTTCCATTTTTGTTGGCCATTTGTGCTTCTTTTGTGAATTGTCTGTTTATATATTTTCTCATTTAAAAGGAGGTTGTTGGACTTTTTCTCTTTAAATTAAGGGAGACTACATCTATCAAATTTGAGAAAACCTTCCCTCTGTATAAGATACCTACTTTGATTATTTTGATGACAATGAAATGGTAACGAAAATATTTAATGAGACATAGACTGTTTAGATTGTCTTCATTTATTGTTTTAATTATTATGCTAAGAGCTAGCCAAATAATCACTTTTATTTTGTCACCACTTTCCTGGAGATGAAATTCTTCAGGAATTTTCTTGTTATCCCTACCTAATATTATTGTCATTTGGTGATTGCTTATCAAATGCTGTGATGAGGGAGAAAAGTAGGATGTATTGACGCTACTTTTGTATTTATTAAAGGTAAAATCAAAGGTCCATGGTGATCTTTTATTTTTATTTAATTTCTTCCCTGAAATATTTTACCTCTATTATATTATAGACATGTAAAAAGGAACATGCATGGTTTCTTATCAAAGAGGGTTTTAGCAGTGGATTTTCAGGCATTTAAAGTTTTCTGCCCAGGGGATATATAGTCTGACTTTTCTCTGGGAAGGGGCACTGGTTGACCTTGGCATAAGTTGTTGAATATGAACAGATAACAGTCACATTTTATTAATCATTTCAGCTTCCCAGGAAGAGTCGGTTTTCTGATTCACAATACTCATGAAGGAGATTTTCCCGAGTCTCTTATCCCAGTAGTTTTTTTTTTTTTTTTTTTTTTTGGTATACCAGACCAGTAATTTTTTTTAATCATATGATTCACGTGTTTTCTGCTCATATCTTTCTGCTCTTAGTTCTGTTTAATTACAACACTTTTACTTTTTTGCATCAATGCACAGAGCATTTAAATAACATACGTTTTCTCCACATTAATAACAGACCAGATTTAGTTCTCATGGTCTAAGCCATTTGATTAGGCTTCATCAATTTGTTTGGAAACATTGTTGTATCAAACTGTAGTTCTGTTTAAATGGAATTCATAGAAAGACATTCTGAATACGCAGCTAGATTAAGAAGTAGGATGTATGGTGAAGTTGATTTTGTTCCTAATTGTTGAAATAAAGTTATTCAATATATTCAAGAAAACTATTTAAATGTAAAATAAAGGGGTTTCTTATTTTGAGTATAATTATATATTTGCTTTCAAAACATTGTTTTATCTTGAATAGGTTACATACTGCTGTCTAATTGTTCTTAATTTTTCAGTAAAAGTACCTGATCCAGGATATTCCTTCTGATACTGACTTTCATTTATTTTTTTTTAAGAAAGTGAGAATTAGAACCAATTTGCAAGTTTTTAGAGAGAGTAATTTTTGAACAAAAAAAAAGAATCATTTATGGAGTATTTACCATGTGACAGTCACTCTACTAAATGCATTCATACATGATGATGCTGAATTGAAGACATGCTATGGGATACTTACATTATTTCTACAGATGAAATAACTGAGGTTTATGGAAGCAAAAATACTTTCTCAGGTCTCATAGCTAGTAAATATGGGTATAACTGATTTCAAATCTGGTATTCTCAACTGCTATGCTTTCTTCTTTTCTGGCTTAGCAAAACGATAGTGGACATATTTCTACTACAAAAGAGAACCTCCTAGATTTATGTAGTTTAAATTTTCTTCATCTTCCAAATGAGCACATCATTTTTGTAGTCCATCTTAAGTTAGTCTCTTTTTCTATGAATAAAATATTTGCTCTATGATAATCTCTATTACTTATACAATTTTTTGTTAATCATTTTTATTTATATATAAATGTTAAACACACACTAATTTAAAATCAGATTTTTAAATTATCAAAAAAATTAAAGCATAATTTTATATTTTTTATAATATAATATGTAATATATATCTAAGTATATATAAAAAGTAAATTGTAAAGTGTATAATTCATCACAATGTATATTATATTGTAATAGTACTAAGATGAAAGATTTCAAAAACAAAGTTCTTGCTAAATTATATATATTTTTATATTGGTAAAAACCTATCATTTTCTATTTTTCCTGTGAGTATTTTTTTTGTTATCTTTTAAAGGATTCTTGACCAGACATAGGAACTCTATTCCAGAGTGGAAAAATAATTATTTTGTTGACAATCAAATGGCTTAGAAAGTAGCAGAGATTTAGAAATAAAAAATAGATCACAGTTTCCTGAGCAAAAAGACAATGTGGCGTCTTGCTAATATTGACCCTGTTCATAGGGCAGACCTTTTTCAAATATCAGTAATAAATGATATATGGTAAAAGAAAAAACATAGAGATAAAGGCAGAAAA
This sequence comes from Rhinolophus sinicus, assembly GCF_057876585.1. Classification (NCBI taxonomy): domain Eukaryota; kingdom Metazoa; phylum Chordata; class Mammalia; order Chiroptera; family Rhinolophidae; genus Rhinolophus; species Rhinolophus sinicus. The sequence goes on from NC_142507.1 coordinate 39,339,138, forward strand.
AAATACTTTTTGCAAAGATGAAACAATGAGCAAATTTGTCAGTAGGATATAGTTTACATATTGGGAAGATTTTTAAGGCCTCTATGTAGCATTCTATTGTTTCAGATATTTATATTCTGTATAGCTAATTTATACACACTATAACAATATATTGACTATATGATTGTACATAAACTGTTTTAGTCGTATATTGTAGAGTTTGATTTTTTAATTTATTTACATTTTTTGCTTTTGCCCCTTTGGGGGGTGGGTAGAGTCTATCCTTTAAAAAAATTCATAATGTGTGTCCATTTGCACAACACTTTCTACCGTTTATATCCTCAGCCAATTCCTTTCTGTTAATAAAACATACATCACAAAACTTATTCATTGAATTATATCATTCCGCTTTCTGTGATTAAAAAATAAACTTCTATTAAAGTAAGGCAGAGCATTTTGGTGGTGTTTGGCTTACTATACCAATGTTTCATCATTAAACCTTTGTGTTAAGTAGGCAAACAAGGACATTTTAAGTTTTTTGTTGTTTGTTTTTTATCAACTGAATGCATATAATATTCCATTCTGTTCAATTCAAAACATTAAGTTATTAGACATTAAGTGACTTCTAAGCACCTTCATCCATATTCTTAATGCTATGTTTTCTCAACCTTTTAGGTTTTACAGTATGCACTTTTTAATTTAATAAAAATTACTGTGATCTAAGTTATACACAATAGGTGGCATCCACTAAAGTGAATCATTTAATGACTTTTGACAGTTGAATACACATGAGAAACCACCTCTTCAATCAAGATACAGAACATCACATCACCCTCAAAGCATTTCTCAAGTCCCATTGCATCTACCTCACCCTCTGCTCCTGGCTCCAGACAACCCCTGATTTGCTTTCTGTCACTGTAGATTATGTTGTACTTTAGAATTTTCTAAACATGGAATCATATAATATACCCTCTCTGTGCCTCGGTTCCTTCACTCAGCCTTATTAAGATTCATCCATATTGTATGAATCCATACAGCTATAAATAACCTGTTCTTTTTGTATCACTAATATTCCATTCTACATGATAAACATTCCTTTTATTTCAAGTGGACATATACTTTCATTTCTTTTGGATAAATACTTAGAGGGAATGTAAGGATAGTGTATGTCTAACTTTTTAAGAAACTGCCAAATAGTTTTTCAAAACACTCATATTATTTTTAATTCCCACCAGGAGTGGAATATATTGAAGTAAGATATGAAACAGCAGTTCTATTTACTCCATATTCTCACCAACCCTTGTTACTATCGGTCTTCTAAATTTTTTTTCAGTGATTCTAGTAAGTGTATAATGTGTAGGCTACATGTACATCGTCAGTGAATGCTATAGTTTAGGTGTGTGTGTGTGTGTGCGCATTTGAAAGGGGTGAGCAGATAAAACTACCAAATTTGAAATTTATTGTCCTTTAGTGAGTCGTTATGCTTTTTTTGGACAATTGTTTAATATTTTCTCTGTGTGTGAATTGCCTTTACAAATCTTAATCCCATTTTTCACTGGGTTATTTTCTTTTGTTATTGAACATAAGAATTCTTTATATATTCTGGGTACATGTTTTTTGCTAGATAAAATTATGAAGAATATTTTTCCCATCTAGTGGCTTGCATTTAAATTTTCTTAAGAGTGTCTATAAAGGAAAAAAAAATACTAATGAAGCCAAATTTATCAGGATTTTATTATTTGTATTTTTTGTGTTTTATCTAAGAAAACAATGCCTACCTCAAGTTGAATTCTTTTTGTTTTGTTTTAGAAATTATTATACTTTTAGCTTCTACATGTAGATTTATGATAATTTATGATACTTTTAATTTTTATCTGTGAGTGAGATAAGAATTGATGTACATTTTTCATTACAGATATCCAGTGTTCCAACACCATTTATTGAAAAACTTTTCTTTCCACAATGAATTGATTTGTAAACCTGTCAAAAATCAAACAACCTGTCATAAAAATCTACACACACATACATATACACACAATCGCATGTTTATATTTCTTGAAAATCTCTTCTATTCCATTGATCTATACATTTCTGCTTTTATACTGAAATGACAGTATCTTGATTACTGTAGCTTTATAGTTAATCTGGAAATCCAGTATTGTGATTTCTTTAACTTTATTCTTTTTTAAAATAATTTTGGTCATTCTAGGTCACTTGCAATTCCATATAAATTTTTAAATGACTTGTCAATTTCTATAGAAAATCACTTGACATTTTAGTTGAGGGTGTATTGATTCTATAAAATCAAGTTAGTGAAAACTGACATTTTAACAATACTGAGTATTTTAATTCTACTATTGTCCTGAAATTTTCAGTGAAGTGGTCTTGCACATTTAAAAAAAAATATTTATTCCTAACTATTATATACTTGTTTCTATTGTAAAGGTTAAGATAAATATAATATTTTTAAGTTTGACTTTTTAAATATTTGCTAATATATAGAAATTAATTGATTTTTATATGTAAGACATATCTTACAAAATCATTCAATTTGCTTATTAATTCTCATAAAAATTTTGTTGATTCTTTAGGATTTCATATTTAATCATTATGTCATTTACAATATAGACAGTTATAATTCTTCCCCTGTAATCTGCATAACCTTTTTTTTTCTCTTTTTTTTCCTTGCCTTATTGCTCCAGTTTGACTCTCTACTACAATAGTGGGTAGAATGGTGAGTACGGGCATTTTACTTTTATCTACTTTTACTTAGGGGAAAAGTGGCCAATATTTTACTTTTAAGGATGATGTCAGCTGTAAGTATTTCATATATCCTTTGATTAAGTTAAGGACTTTCCTTCTAATCCTAGTTTGCTGAGAATTTTTATCATGGATAGCAATTGAATTTTGTTAAAGTCTTTTCTATTCACTTATGAAAATGATCATAACGTTTTTGTCCTTTTTTTCTGTTGATATGGAGAATTATATTGATTAATATTCAAATGTTAAGCTACTTTGCATTGTAGAGGATGCCCTTCTTGGTTATGACACATTACTATCTTGTTGGGTTTGATTTATTGATATTTTCCTAAGTATTTTTGCCTGTATGTTCAGAGAAAGTGTTTTTAAATTTTTTGTAATACTTTATCCGCTTTTGGTATCGTATTGTGCCTACTTAAAGAACAGATGGAAAGTGTCCCTCCATCCTTTATTTTTTTGAAATAGTTTATATGTTTTGCATAATTCATCTTTGAACATATAATAGAATTTACCAGTAAAACAATCTGGAACTAAAGTTTTCTTGATGGGAAGTTTTTTTGCAAAGAAATATGCTTTCTTTAATTGATATAGGACTATGATTTTCTACTTTATTTTGTGTCAATTTTGTGTACTTGCATTTTTCGAAGAATTTTCCTATTTCATTTAAATGTTCCATTAGTATAAAGTTGTCTATAATAATCTCCTAGAGCATCTTCCCCCCAACTTTTTATTGTGCTATAATATACATAATATAAACTTTACTATCTTAATAATTTTTAAATGAATAGTTCAGGGGCATTAAGTAAAATCATATTATGCAACAATCATTGCCATCCATCTTCAGAACTCTTTTCATTTTGCAAAACTGAAACTCTATATCCATTACCTGATAATTTCCTATTCCCTCTCCCTACAGTCCCTGACAACCACCATTTTACTTTCTTTCTCTATAATTTCAACTAAAGTACCACCAATAAGGGGAATCATGCAATATTTATATTTTTGAGGCTGCTATATGTCACTTAGCATAATATCATCAAGTTTTATTCATGTGGTCACATATGTCAGAATTTCCTTCCTTTTTAAGGCTGAGTAACACTCCATTGTTGCATATATCATATTTTCTTATCCATTCATCCATCAGCGGACACTTGAGTTGCTCCCATGTTTTAGTTATTGAGATTGTGAATAATGCTGCTATGAACAATGGTTCATACAAATATCTCTTTGAGATCCTGTTGTCACTTCTATTGAGTATATACCCAGAAGTAAAATTGATGAATAAGATGGTAATTTAATGGCTTGTTTTTGTTTGTTTTTTTGAGGAACCACCATACTGTTTTCACAGTAGCTATACTATTTTCAATTCCTAACAACAGTGCACAAGTTTTCCAAACTCTCTATATTTTCTCTAACACTTGTTATTTTCTGTTCTTTTCGTTTGTTCATTTATTTTGAGAGCAGCCATTCTAATGTGTATGAGGCAGTATCTCATTGTTTTGGTTTTCATTTCTCCAATGATTAGTGATGTTAATCATCTTTTCATGTGCTTACTGACAATTTGAATATCTTCTTTGATAATCTATTCTTATAATCTTCAGTCATGTTGGATTAGGAACCACCCATATGACCTCATTTTACCTTAATTACTTTTTAAAGACCTTACAGTCACATTCTGAGGTATTGTGGGTAAGGACTTTACCACATGAATTTTGGGGGAACGCAGTTTAGCTCGTAACAAGTTTCCAGAAACCTTCATCCAGATCAGTAAGGAGCCAAAATAGATGAGCAGCTCTGTGTTTGACAGGAATGGCCAGCACTAATACCCTTATCCTGAGCAGTCATTGACAGGGAGAAGTCCCTGGTAAGTGAGGCATTGACACACAGTATGGGATCTACAGAGGTAGCAGCTGAGGTCATCATCAGTCAGTTGTATTTCCTACAGCAGGGGATCGTATCATTGTGTTTTCATTGCTATCACAAAAATAAATCTAACTTTTGCTTTTAAACATCAATGGATGATAGTGTTTTAAGACAATGCATATTCATTTTATACAAATAAAGGCATGGAATTACCAAAAACGTTTTACTTTATTCAAATAGATATTGATAATAGCGACATGAACATTAAGGTTAAAAACATGCCAAACTCTTTTCAAATATTATAAAGTCTAAAGTGTGATGTAGAGCGGTATTGGAAACATTATAGGCTCCATCTATGCCTTTGGAACAGAGCAATGACCTGTATATTGACATATGAACCTGGTTCATCAGAACAATTGAGCCAAGGAATGTTGGCAGCTACCAGGAACTGAGAGGAGAAGAATGGACTTTCCACTACAGCACCCAGAGGGCGTGAGGTCCTGCTGACACTTTGATTTTGGCCCAGGGGCACTGATTCCAGACTTCTGGCCTCCAGAAATGAGAGAGAATAAGTTTCTGTTGTTTTACGTCACCAAGCTTGTGGGAATTTGTAACAGCATTCACAAGAAACTAATACAGAAGGTATAAGGCACATTTATTTTGAGCAAACATTAGTTTTAGTGCTCATCCTAAATGTAAGTTTTAACAAAGGCATGGTAAACTGCTTTTCAAACTGAAAATTTCTATAAAAAAGATGTCATTGGCAAATAAATTTTCCTTTCAGAAACTTTTATTTATGAGTTAGATTATAACTAGTAAACAGTGTGTCAAGGTATTTGACAAAATGATTGTGTTTACTGAATATTTCTTAGTTAGCTGATAAATTTTTTCATCTATAGTGTTTTGTTGATTAGCCAGTGAGTTTTTTTAAATCATTAAGTACAATGAAACTCACTGAACTATCTGATAAAAGAATAAACCCTTTAAATCTCTCTCTTTCTCTCTCTCTCTTTTCTATAACAATTACTGATGCCAGTTGTATTCTGAACTCGTTTGAAACTAATACCTGACAGGGAGATAAATGTATAACATAAATCCAAATTCTAGCAAAACACAGTCAGTCATTGTTTAACAGCATTTATCCGTTATTAAAGTCTTTAAAACTTGGCTTTCTCCCTGAAGAAGTGATAAGGTAGTTATGTGGAAGATTAGAGAAGCAAAATGCTTGTAGCAACAGAGAGAATAGCTAGCTGCCTGATTTTTAAGAATCTCCGGGTGGTGTTCTTAACCTCGGTAATGAATCCAGTCCTAGAGTCATGTAGTTTCAGAAGCCTGACTGTTGGTTACTCCAATGAATCCAGGGATAGAACAGTGTCTCATTCACTTTTCTGGATCTTGGGGATATGGCACGAAACAAACACACCAAAAGTGGGGGAAGACAGACAAGAATAAACAAAGAAGTAATTATCAATGGTGATAAGTACTGTGCAAAAAACAAGATTAGGCAGGGTAGTAAGTTTGGTAGGAGATACCTTACGATACTGGCTATTTTATAACCTGGGTCAGGCAACCTTTTGATACTATAGTTAATTTGGAAATATAAGCCAAAAAGAAATCTGGGAGAAGAATACTCCTGGTGAAAGGACTCTCAAGAATTCAGGGCGAGTTGATTTCTCACATTTGTTTCTCTAAATTAAAATTCATGAAAGTCCTCAATTAAAAATATATATATTTATAAAGACAATGCTTATGAGAGTGTTTTGGACCTAAAATAATAATTTAGTCAATTCAACATATTGAGGTGTCATGCAGGGTGTCACGCGGGGTCTCACCTCCTGCTCCCCACATAAGAATGCAGGATATGGTGAGGCCAAAAAGGAACACCCATGGAGCCATAGATAGGGGAGCCACACTGCTATAGTCTCTCTGGCACCTGGGCTGGAGACACAGGAAGCAGGCGCCACAGGATCCGCAACCCGCCGCCGTCCGCTTCTCTCTGCCAACCAACCCCACTTGCTAGGTGCAATCTGCCTTGCTAACTGCAATCTGCTTGTGCTAGCTCAGCCACCAGCTTCTTGCTAGCCCCCATTTGCTTCTAGCGTAGCCGCAGCAGTTATATTAGTGGCCAATGGCTCACTGGTTACAGCTGACGGCCAACCAGCCACAGCTGATGGCCATCCAATCACAGTTGATGGCCATTTACTACCTGAGCCAGCACCTTTCCATGTGAGGCCGAGAGCCTGGAAACTGCACTCCTGGCTCTGTCTCCACGTGAGGTATGCTATTTTATCAAGCCAGTTGAAACCATGGATGGGGTTTTTGCTAGAAATCGATGTTATTAAAAAAGGTTTCATTCAAAATATGCACGAACCTCTTCTCTTTGAGAACAAGTGTGGACTTGTCACTTGGACCCCTCAACCAGTATTTTACAATTAGACTCAGTTGGTCTGATTTAATGATGTTCACACCTTTCAGCTATTTTCAACACTGAAATCACGATTCTGTTTTCTGTGACTAAAACAGCTTTGGATTGACATTCAGTTGCAAACCACTTCAGCTGAGAAGCAACATCCTTTTGTGTTGCTGACACAGATGGTCTATTTCATCCCTCAGGAATCATTATTAACTGAATGAAATAAAAGAAAACAAAAACTTTCCTTTTAACATGGGTTTTCAGAGATTGGTCATACTAATGATTAGCTAGTGTACTACAGTTTGAAAAGCAATAGTTTTGGCTCTGGGGTCAGTCAGACCAGAGTATAAATTCTAGCCCTGTATGTCCATGGGCTTATTAACTGGTTCTATTATACTTCAGTTTTGTCAGCTGCAAATTGAGTATAATAATATTAGTTCTTAACTTGTAAGGTTATTGTGAAGTTTAATTATAGAAGTTGATTTATTCAGCAATTGAGAGAATACAAATACTTGTGGCAAAAAATATTTAGGGCATATAAGATATTTAGCATACAGCTTTACACATCAAAGAGTTCATGAATACTATTAGTTTTTAGCCAACCTTATGAGACAGATGAATAAAACTAGAGTAAAATGTATCACATTTTAAAGGAAGTACAAATGTCATATGCATCATAAAACTCACATTGACATGGCTAATTCTTTCTTTCTTGGTGTTAAACTTGGAATCAGAAAGTTGATTGATAAACAAATTAGAGCAAGGAGAGTTAATTAGATTAATCAAATATTTCTCATCACATCAAAGTAGCCTGAGGTACCATCTACACATTAGAATGGTCTTGCAAATAGAACTTTAATTTCCTTTTCTAAGGCTTGCTGTCTCCTAAATAGAATTTCGCTGTGCGTTGCAACATTTACTTCACTTTTTTAATGCCTCCATAGCTCCAGTGTCTCTTTATGATTATTACAGTTCGTTGCCTTTTCTAAAAATAAATATATTACTAAAGTCTACTCACAGTTAAATCTGGTACCACCAGGAGTATATAACCTGGCTTCTAGTCCCTTCCAAACCTCTTCTTAAGCTCTGGAATAATGGGAATTTCTCTGTTCCTCAATTTCTTTTTCTGTAAATTGGGTATAGTAACTGGGACTACTTATTTTTGTAAAAATGGTTTTTTTTAATAATTAAATGCATGTAAAGTGGTTAACATAGTACCTGTGTGGTAATGATTATTGCTATTGAGGAGATAGAAAGTTTATTAGGTTCCAGTTAATTCTGAGCCATTCTGCTTCTTTCTGTTACTTTTGCTCATTATTATGAATATCATTTATATGCTGAATTTATAGTTCAGTAGTCAGGGCAATATTTCCAACTTGAGGAAATAGCACATTTTAGTCTCTAAGCACTAAGACACTTTGCATAGAACTGTCACTTAATCTCAACCAGCGGTTAAGAAGATTAGTAGCAAATTATTTTATTATGTGTTTTTTCTGTCTTCTCACATTAGAATGTTAGCTCTATAGTTCAGCGTTCTTTGCCTGTTTTGTTTGCTGATATTTCCAAGTGCATAGTAGGCATTTAATAGACATTTACTGAATAAATGAATGAATGAATAAGGAAAGTGGCATGAAATCAGTTCCCTAGGAAGTGCGCATTAAATCAGCCCTGTACCTAAAGAGTGAATTTTATTATCTAAAAAATATCAAATGATAGATTCCTTCTATGGGTAGTATGGATTTGATGTAGTAATGATAAAGGCTTGTCCCATTTTCTACATCTAGTATTTTACTTTTGGAAAAACTAGAGACATGGAACATGTCACTTGTTTTGTTGCATTTTTGTTTGTAGTAAAAGAATATTAATTCCTACATCTTTTAATGAAATAATCATCTTAGTTTGTAAAAAAATAATTTTATTTAAATTTAGATCAATCTTTTGGTCTGTGGAAATGCTGGGTGTTATGATTAACAGGTGAAAGAAAATGTGTGAAAGTTAATTCCCTATATAATTTTAAAACAATCATACTGAAGGTATATACGAAAAAATATCAAAGTCATAGGAGCAAGCAGTCATTTTTGATTTAATAATTCAAAGGACAGAGTGACAGTAGATATAGGTATTTTACCTAAGGAAAAGAAATTATAAATGATTGCTAAATAAGATTTATTTTAAGAGAAAAGGACCATTTTCAATTTCATTTTATATATATATTGAAATATAATGACAATAAGAGAAAAAGAGCAGTGTTCTGAAATGAATAATACTGTTCTAATATTGTTAATTCTATTTATTCCTACTACAGGATTAGAGTAGGTGCTTTATAAACGTTAGAAAACATGCTGTGAAATTTCTGAGAAAAAATAATGAAAACACTTAAGTATGGTAGTGGATTTAGATGATATACTATGTTCTTCAGAATTTTGTTCCTTCTGAAAATTTCCTTCAGAATTTTTCTAACATTACCTTTCACCACATTTTTTTAAAAACACTTGCTGATATAGTGACACTGAGCTACTTGCTATTTCCCAAGTATGCTTTGTCTTTTAGAGACTTTATTCCTCTGAAACGCTATCTCTTTCATCTGAAATATTAACTGAAAAGTTCAACATCAAAGTCAAATATAAATTCACTCATAGAAGTGCTTACAATAACTGGGGCAGAATGTAACACTCATTTCATGTCTATACACTTACATGCTTTATAACTTGGTGCCAGGCTCTGTGCTAAGGGCTGTGGCTATAAGATAACAATGACAGTCTTTGTCTTTAGAAGAGAGTATAAGTCAGGTTTCACTCCAGGAAACAATAGCCCTTCTATTCAGTAGGATTTGCATTCCAAGTAACTGCAGTTACTTAGTCTCCTTTGGGCCAGTGGCATCCATTTTCCAGTTGTATTCACATCTTCACCACCTTTTAATTTAATGCAGGTAGATGACCAATCCAAGATTGCCTTTCTTGAGATATGTTGTTGTCTGCAACCAGTTCTGGCATAAAACTCTGTCAGGATACAATAGTACAGGAAACAGAAACAATTCTAGGTATTCCATTTAAAAAAAAAAAAAAGGACATTTATTATAGAGAATTAGGCATTTGTAATGTCATTGGAAGAGATGGAGGAATGGATTCTATGCTCTGTCTCTTGAATTGATTCCAGAAGAGTGCAGAACTGACCTGAAAGGGAGGGAGTTGTTCATTCTTCCAAGATCAGGAAGGTGGTGTTTGGAGAGACGGGCCCTGACATACTTGGGTTCAAACACACTCAGCCATAGTTATGATCCAGAGACAAAAAATTTGGGACCAGGAAGCCACTGTAATCCTGTTGCAGCTGCATCTCAATCCCAAGGAGCTGGTGCTCACACACAAGAACTTAAAGTCTGGCTTCTGTCTCTGCCAAAATTGTATTTCAACACTTGCAAAGATACGGACTGGACATGAGAGTGCTGCCATATAGAAACTCCGTGCTTGGTAGGAGTAAATAGTGAAAGAAGCATAAAGATGGCTTCTACTTCACCTGCCTTGAAATTTCATACAAGTGCAATTCAGGGGCAGAATCTAATCTGAAGTCAGAAATATGCCTAAAAGAGAGTCTGCAAAGCAGGAATAGAAGGAGTGGGAAAGCACTATAGTCACCACAAAGATTTTATACTTTTGTCTGTAATCTAACCAAAAATATTACAAAGGTGGTAAAATCGAGATTGGCGAAAGGTGTTATGAAAAGGCAAAGGAAGGGCCCTTAGTTTGGCAAGGTTTTTCAGAAGAAATAAGCTCTGATTAAATGATGAAGGAAAAGTAAAATGCAAGTGAGTTAGGCTAAATATGGAAAAGGCATCCCAGAAAGCAGTAACAGGAAAGGTACAGAACAGTACGATGCTTATAACCCATTGACAGAAAATCGGTAATGGATCATAGGAGGTGAGGCTGAAGTTAGGAAAGTCTTCTGCATCCTGCTAAGGAACCTGAGCTGTATTCTGTGTGTAATGGAGAGCCGCCAATGGTCTTTTCATCTGGAGTAACAAAATCAGATCTGCATGATATAGACCATTCTGGGAGTAATGTGGAAAAGAGGTGAAATAGTTGGTGGGTGGGACAAGACTAGCGGCAGGAAGAACAATTATTATATTCTAGCAGTTTTCCATATGAGTGACAATGAGGCTTTGTGTATATTTTAACATTTAACAAATTGGATTTCAATTATATGTGTATTTTTTTTCTCTAGTAGATTGTAAAATTCTCATCGAATGAGGCTGGTTTCACTAAGCTTTTTGTCCTTTGGATTTAGAAGAGTGATTGGCACATGATCATCTCACCAGTGAATCAGACTGACTTGAATTTAAGATTACTCGAAAGTATTCACCAAAACGATATTAAATATGGAATTAAGATGGCAAAATTTTTGAGTCTAACAATACAATTTTTCCTTTCTTCAACAAAATCCTAGGTGGAGAATGGGAAAAAAAATTAGTAAATTGCACAGAATTGTTACAGTTCTACTTTAAAACAGGATGTTAGCTAAAGTAATTATTGTAAAATAGCATAATTTAATAGAGTAATATGTTAACTCAATTTATTTATACTTTTCTCCTAAGGGTTCAGACTATTTTGTATCTGAGATTATTTGACTGGTTTTACCCTGATTCATGCTTTGACAGGGGGCAGGTAATTTAATCTCTGTTCTTTATTACCAAACCTGACAATTTAAGATCAGATTTTTCCTCCTTTTCATCATAGAAAACACTGCAAGTTAATTAAATACTCATTATATAATACTTTTTAATTTTCTCACCTGAAATGGAAACGTATATACCTACAAAATATTAGGCTAAATATGGAAAAGGCATCCCAGAGAGCAGTAACAGGAAAGGTACAGAACAGTACGATGCTTATAACCCATTGACAGAAAATTGGTAATGGATCATAGGAGGTGAGGCTCCTATTGAAAGTGATTGCTGTAATTGGCTCTTTTTCAAAAGAATGATCTGGTCATTTCTAAAAGTATGTTATCACCTGTCTCATAGCTAAGAGAATAAAATGAATAGGACATGTGCTCCTAGGATTTTAAAAAGCAACTGGGAAAATTGACAGAATGTGAATGAAGATAGATGGTTGGAAGGTAAATGGTAATAAGCCACATTAAAAAAATGAAGTGGAAGTACAGTTACATTCCTTAGAATCCTCTCCCTTATCTTTTACTATATCCATTGTAACTCATTTCAAAAATATTTTTCCATAAAATGTTTTTTTATTGTCAACTTAAAATAATTTTGTTCAATTTATAGGAACATCTTCAGTTATGCTTATTTTGAAGTTACAGATGTATTCGATTAATATATTGGCTTTGTTATTTCTTAACTCAGTCATAAGTTATTAGAGAAGGAACTGTTTGGTGTTGTTTTGTTTTGTTTTGTCTTTCTACATCCACACTTAGCATGGTGCCCTACAAGTGGCGATTCTTTACGTAACATCAATTTTTAGATAACATCACAAAGGGCATATCTGGAAAACAGATGAATTTTGTTTTTAGGTTATTCTTTCCTTCCTCTTCTTCTCAGATATTTGGCCTTAGGTATCTATTAATGATCTTTCATCCCTTGCCTGAGAACTTTGCAAACTAGAAGCAGAATCGTGTATTGTAAAGTGGTCTGTAAAGAGAATCAGAAAGCTTAAGTTTGAATCTTATGTCCTTCTATTGATAACAGCTTTACATTACAGAAAAGTCATCAACATTTATTGAGATTTGACATCTTTTCTGTAAGGGATAATAACACTTGCTTTATAATTTTTAAATGAGTAGATAATAATTACATTACTACTTATTTTAGCTACTGTGATTGAACACATCATATGCTAGCTCTGTGATAAAGACTTTACACATATTATCTATTTAAATCTCACAACTATTATATGAGATTGTCATCTTTTTACATACATACTGTAGATGGAAAAACTGACATTTGTAGGTTAATTACATTGTCACAAGTCACAGATGTAATAAGCATTATACATGAAACCCTAATCTAGGCTAGTTTATTCCAAAGCCCATGCTTCTCACTGCTATCCTGTACACAATGAAAACTCACAAAAGAAATATAAAAATGTGAGCTTTTAATGAAAATTGACCCACTGCTCTGAGGAGTCCTTTAGCTTTTACACAAAATGTACTCATATGACTTGAATTTTCTCTTATATTTTGCCTTTGCTCCCAATTACAAGTTGTTTGCTCTATATCTTGTTCCAAATTTAGAGATAATTTCTATACTTCTTCTAAGGTCACAGTTGGCTAATCTAATAAACTAATTTGTGGTTGGGAAAAAGGTAAGAAATGAAATAGATCTTTCAGTACCATGTAGCACATTTTAAAGCAGGGTCTTAATAAGAAAATATCTCCATTTTTGTTAGTGTGTCATTGTTAGTAATTCCAGGTAACATGGAAAACAAAATAGTGTCATCTCATGCTGATGAAGCAGGTATTTTGAGACAATTGGAGAATAATGGTGCTATTTAAATTATACCTTTTAGATAAGTACTGGGAAAATTAGATATTGACAGCTACTGCAACAGATATTTGGTAAATGAAGTTTGACATAAATAGCTTTAGCATCGAGGTTCTCATAGTAAATGGAAGAGAGAGAGAAAGGAGAAGAGAGATGTTTATAGAAATTCAAGGGATGAACAGGGTCAGGTTGCCATGAGAGCACAATGGAAAGAGAAATTATCAGGGAAAGCTTTCACTGAAGGGTGACATTTGAGTTAAAATTTGTTCAATAAATAGGGTTTTGCCGATGACATTATGGGACACTTGGCATGTGCAAGATATATAGTGCTTAGGAAAACCAGCAGTTCTCAGGATGATGTCCCAGGAGGGTTGCCAGTGCTATTAGTTCCATATAGTTCAGAACCCTTTTAAAATAAATGAGTATAAACAGAAATGGTAGAATATGAGGTCCACATAAGACCATATAGAACTTCTGTACTGTTCTGAAGAGAAACCAGAACCTACTTTTGCTTAGTAAAAGTGATCTTTTCAAATTTGCGGTTTAGAAAGATGGTCCTACCACAAATTTAAATGAAAAAAAAGCTAGAAAATTTAAAATTATTTACGTGGTAATTTACTAAATGCTTACCATGTGTCATATACTGTAACAGTAATTTATAAAGCATGCTTCATTAGATCATCACAATAATTTATGAAGTAGTAGTTTTCTCCTTTTTACATATAAGAACACTGATACCCATCGAGGTTAATTAACAGACCTATGGTTAAATAATGGTGGGTTCAAGAATCAAGCCCAACTGTCTTCTATCAAAACCATACTCTTTTATTCTTTGACTTTTGGTAAAAGCAATAATCAAGGACTTAATGAATGATCTAACTTAACACCTTATGGATAGTAAAAAAGACAATGGATTTAAAAGATATGAATAAAATGTGAATATAATTTGGCAATTTTCTTCACATGTAGAATTGAGTAACCTCTAAAAGACCATTGCTTCAAGTACAAATGATAACTCTATCTTCAAAAATCCACTACAGAACAAAACGGAATTATTTCAAAGTGCTTTGATTTCAAAGATAACTTTTGAAAATCTCTGGGTTTAAAAAACAAATGGAAGGCTTAAAACAATAAATTGTAAAAACATAGAGGTTAATCTTGAACATTCAGGTCAGGAATGTGATTAATTAGTCTGAAGTGCACTCTGGAAAAAACATGAATAATGGCTAATAAGTATGGCTACCAAGCACTTTTAAATATAAAATCTTATACAAGCTTAATAATAATAATCACCAATACAATAATACTTTTCAATTGCATAACACGTTTCATCTAAAGAGTTCAGAAAATTACGGAGACATTAACACATTAATATTGGCAACATATTGAAAAGAGAGCAAATGTTCGATATTTATAATGAATAATGTAATGATTCAAATTCATATAAGACAATAAAATCAGAATAACACTACCAAATTTTTAATTTCTTCCCATATATTTATGAACTTATACAATGTCATAACAGGAAAAAAAACAACTTCATAAAATAATGTCATGGAAAGCATCTCGTTTAGACTTTTTCCTAACTTTGTCTTTTTTCCCTCTCAACTTTATTATGCAAAGATCCAAAGATATAGGACAACAAATGAGTGGAATAGTACACCTCTGTTTATCACCTCCTTCTTTGGCAACTATTAACCCCTTGCTCTCTCTTTCATCTATCTTTGCTGATTCATTTGAAAGTGGTTGCAGACATCTCTCAATATTTCAGCAATAGCTGCTGCAAAATAAAAACATTTTTTAACACAACCACACTTTCATTATTATACATAAAAAATTAAAATTTCTAATATCATGCATATTCAATTTTCTTCAATTGTCTCGATAATGTCATATATAGTTTTGTTTTGAACCAGGACCCAGTCAGGTTTCACTTATTGCATTAGTTGTATTTCTCCAAACTTTTCTTTAATTATGACATTGATTTGAAAAAATACGATGGATAAGGCTAGAATATTACACATTATGGTTGTCTTATTGTTTTTCATAATATCATTTAACTTGTTTCTCTAGCTACTATATTTTCTCTAAAATAATTTATATCTAAAGCTTTGATTAGATTCAGGTCAAATATTTTTGGCGAAGAGTGTCTATAGTTCGTTCTATGTTCTTCAAAGTAGGCACATATGGCAGACTGCCTCACTGTAATTGATGCATATTTTGATCACTTGGGCACTGTTGGAATATCCCATTCCCATATTTTACATAATATATCTATTAATGCCTTCCTCCTCAAAAAGCAACTAAATATTTAATTATTTTCTTATAACTAATCTTAGAAAGGAATTGTTATGATATCAATACTGGAAATTGACTTTTACTTTCTTTTTTATAAATATTAATATGGATATGAGTATTTTCGTTTATATAATATTTTATAATTAATTGCTGCCTCTATTTTTGTGTTGTTTTGACATTCAAATGGTCTCAAACGTAGCTGTTAAAAATCTCTCCCAACTAGGTCAGATTTCTTTTGAATCTCCCCCATTAATCCTTAAGTGTTTCCTTATTTTGGCATAATACTGTGTCCTAGGCTTACTTTGTATTTTCCCAGATCTAGTCTTGAAATCAATCATTTCTTCAATAAGGCACCTGACGTATAGTATACATCATTTTCATAAGAAAGGAAAATACATAATAATTTTACACATAAGTATCTTCTTATTTATGCAAAATTAAGAACTGTATAGAAAACCAAAAATAAAACAATAATAATAGTTATTTACAGAAAAGTGGGGAATATATTGTGTAAGATATAGTCATGGGAACAAACTTTGCTCAGTAAACATCTTTATAAAGTTTTGACTTCTGTACTAGTATATTGATAGACTTAATTGATTCAATTGACTATGTCTGAAGTAATATGTTATTGGTTTTGATTAAAAATATCAAACGATACAGAGAAACATTTTGCTGAATATGACATTTTATGCCTGGAGGTTTTAGATGGAAATTCCAAAGAGGAGTAGTGTTAAATGTTCTCACGTGCCAAAGAGAATTCCCAGATAGTCTATCCAACCTGAGTGATGATAAACTGCTTCTGAGAGCTATAGCCCTGCACCTATCTCCAGGTTATGTAAGGAGACAAAGAATAATCAGGAAGAAAGATTGAGTGAGAATTTCATTGGAGAACTGGGTTGGAATTCATGAGCTTAGTGGTGTGGATCCATTTTGCCACTCCCCAACCTGGCTTTTATCTCAAAGTAAATGGGGCAAGAAGTGTTTGAAGAAAATTTCTTGGAGTATATAAAATCTGTTCTCTGGAATTCAGAGGAAACAGAAGCATAAAATTGAAACTCTATTGTCAGTAGAAAAGTTTAAAGGCCATAAATGTTTGAAACTGTCCCAATAGGAGAGCAGGAGGGAAAGACTGAGCTCCAAAGAGTTGGCAGAAAAAAATTCTGTGTTTTCTTATGAGTTAGACTGAATATTGTGGAAATATTTGGGTGTTTGGGCATGGATCATACTGAATGGACCCTACTGATAAATTTAGGCCTGTCAAAGCAAGGATTAGTGCTATAATGAGAGAAGTCATAGGTCATCAGTTGGATCATTGTGTCAGAGAATGGCACAGGGAAAATTTTTGATAAGTGCCTCTGAAGAATCCAAAAAGTACTGCTTACCAGTAAGAGCTTTAGCAATTAAGAATGAATACAAAGCTAGTAAACTTCAGGAAACAAGAGGTTGGTTGGGCTTACATTGTTAGTTGTCAAAATTTATTATAGATTTGAAATAATTAAATGAAATGGTAGTATCAAATGAAATGGAATAAAGTTCAGAAAATCACTAACCACAAAGCAATAAGTAATGTGTTAAAAATTTAAAAATGCCATTAAAAATAAAAAAAAATCACTGTTCATCAAAAAAAAAAGATGCTATAAAGAAAATTAAAAGATAAATAAAAACAAATCACTGAATGGGAAAATATTCACAACACATATCAATGACAAAAATCCCATAATATATAATGGATTTCTACAAATTAATGAGAAAAAGAAAATACATCAGGTAAATGATAGTATATTTATTTCTATAAGCATTTTATTAAAAAGAAACTCAGATGGTCCATAAACATATCAAATGATACTCATCTTCATTGATCATCAAGAAAACACACATTGATAATTAAGGAAGTCCCCATAAGATATAATTTTACACTCTCTAGATCTACAAAAATTAAAATTAATATGTGAAAACATTTACAATCAGTAATAATTTAAAGAACTAACTTCATAAAAAATCTTGGGACTTTCCCCTTTCCCATTCACATTTTTTCAGCTAATACACAAGAGAAGCATGATTTCAAGTCAAGCCAGAGAAAAGATTTTATGAGACATAGCCTTAGAGAATCTGGGTTTATTACCATCCTCTCTATTGGTTTATTGCCAACCTCTCCTATTAATTTTAGTTGGCCTATTTCATTAAGGTTAAATTCTTCCCTAAACATGTCTAACATACAGATGTCAATTATTTTACACTTTCATGGAATTATCTCGAGACCTATTCAGTGTATTTTGGAACACCAGACAATGATGAAATTTGTAAATTAAGAAAAAGTTAGACACTTGGACCAAACATGTAGATACTCTATAAGTTCAGATCAAAGTCATGTCTATTCATTTTTTAAAGCAGAAATCTCCAAAAAGATTAAAAAATTTAAGTGGGTGTTTTGGTTTATTTATTCATGACTGTTTTACGTCTCAATTACCTATTTTTAATTTTCCACTTGGAAGACGCCTACTCTGAACACAAATTTATTTTAAAGACACTGTCTTTTGAATACCATGCTGAAAAAATCCAATTAATTCACACAAAATACAAGACTCTAAAGGCATTCTTTTTCAGAGAAGACTATAAAAACAAGAATGCAGGGTGGAGGTTCCTCAAAAACTTAAGAGTAGAATTACCGTATGACCCAGCAATCCTTCTCCTGGGTATCTACACAAATAATCTGAAAACATTTATCCATAAAGATATATGTGCTCCAATGTTCATTGCAACTTTATTTATGGTAACCAAGACATGGAAACAACCAAAGTATCCTTCGATAGATGAATGGATAAAGAAGATGTGGTATATACACACAATGGAATACTAGTCTGCCATAAGAAAAGATGAAATAGTGCCATTTGTGACAACATGGCTGGATATTGAGATTATCATGCTAAGCAAAATAAGTCAGACAGAAAAAGTCGAGAACCATATGACTTCACTCATATGTGGGATATAAAACTGAAAGCAACAAAGGAACAAGACAAACACATAAAGAAACAAAAACTCATAGACACAGACAACAGGTTAGTGGTTACCAGACGGTAAAGGGGGAGAATAGAAGAGGGTAGAGGGGGTCAAATATATGGTGATGGAAGAACTAAGCCCCGGTGGTGAACACACAATGTGCTGTATAGATGATGTATTGCAGAATTGTACACTTGAAAGCTATGTAATTTTGCTAATCAATTTTAACCCAATAAATTTTCATTAAAAAAAGTTAAAACTCAGTAATAAACATATTTGCATAGAATTATTTTTTCTGTAGATTTACCTCTCCCTACCATCCCAATGTTCCACAATACATTCTTATTTCTCTATTTCTAAAATTAGTCACTGATTAAAGTATTTATCAGTTCTCTTTTTACTCCCGCCTGACCCAAAGCTTAACAGTTATTAGAGAAAATATCTAGTAAAAAGCAAACACCAAAACTTTAGTATTTCAAGGACTTTCCCCTCCCAAGTTTTACTGTCCTAATTGTCAATATTGACCATTTTGTTCGTGTTTCTATCAGATAAATTTCTAAACCAGTGGTTTCCTGTTGCAATTTCTTCTCAAAAACATGTGATGCTTTTGATGGGTTAAGCTTTAAAATTAGGACAAAATTTAATTTTGAAAACTACACAGAAGCAAAACTTTGGTGTATTTATGTCATTCATTGTTTTTATAAGCCAGTCTGTTGGGGAAAAAATAATACTAGAGAAAAAAGATTTTAAGCCCTAGGAATTTGTTAGACTCTTAGTTTTCAAGGACTAAATGCTTGCCCATTGTAGTTAAATTAGCGGTAATTTATTATAAGAATACATGGAAAAATGAGACCTTTCAGTGACTAGAATGTCTTCCATGAAGTAAAAGGAAATTAAGAATACAACAACATAGCAAAAGGTAAATACATGGAAAAAATATCATAACCTGCATTATCCAAATTTTGTGCATAAATTCATTTTCCTTTCTTGTATAGAATTCAAATGACAAAAACATAGAAATAACTGCATATCTATGTTAATGGGTATATAGTACACAAAGCTGTAATTTGTAACGTTAATAATATAAAATGAGGGGATTATGGAGCTACAAGGAAGTAGAATTTTTGTATGTGATTAAAGTTATTATCAATTTAAAATACAATGTTATACCTGTAGAATGTTTTATGTAATTATAATGGAAAGCACAAAGAAAACACCTATATAATATACACAAAATAAAATGAGAAGGGATTCAAAGTTTGTCACTACAAAGTAAAGGAACCACAAAGGAAGTTGGTAAGAAAGAAAATGAGAGATAAAAAAGCTATAAAATTTATAAAAAAACAATTATCAAAATGGCGATAGCAAGTAAATTTTCCTATCAGAAAGATTTTCAAATGTAAATGATTAAGCCCCCCAATAAAAAACCACACATTGTTGAATAGATTAAAAACCAGGATCTAACTCTATTCTATCTACAAGAGGCTCACCTTTGGACACACATTGGCTGAATGTGAAAGAATGGGGAAAAAAATGCAGTGGTAGTTACACTAATATCAGACAAAACTGACTTTGAATCAAAGACTATTGCCAGAAATAAAGAAGAACACTGTGTAGTAATAAAAAAGTCAATTCACGAAGAAGGTATAACAATTAAAATATGTGTGTACCACACATCAGAACCTCTAAATACACAAAACAAATTTTGACAGAATTGAAGTGACATTGATATAGACAAAAATATAGATATCCACACAATAATAGAAGGAGACTTCAGTATTTACAATAATGGACAGAACAACCACACATAATATATATTTAAAAATTTAAAACTTGAGCATTATATACCAATTGGATCTAAAAGATATACAGGGGGTGCCAAAAAATGTGTGCACATTTTAAGAAAGGAAAAAAAAAACTGTATTAAAATTACACTGAAGGTAACCACTTTGAGCACCTCTTGTAATTGCAGAAATCAAGTGTGACTTGTATTTATCTTTTGTCATCAGTATGTATTGAGTATTACAATTTTAATATATTCTTTTTCTTTCTTAAAATGTGTATACATTTTGTTTTTTGACACCCTCTGTATGTAGAGTATTTCACCCAACAAGAGCAGAATATACATTCTCAAGTGCACATGGAACATTCTCCAGGGTAGACCACATGTTAGGCCACAAAACAAGTTATAAAAGATTGAAAGTATACAAAGTATCTTTTCTAATCACAAAGGAATGAAACTAGAAATCAATAGCAGAAGAAAAACTGAAAAATTTTACAAATATGTGGAAATTATACGACACACTATTAAATAACCAATGAGTCAAAGAAGATATAACAAAGAAAATTAGAAAAGATCTTGAAACAAATGAAAATGAAAAACAGCATATCTAAACTTATAGAATGCATCAAAAATAGTTATAAGGAAAATTTATAGCTATAAGTGTGTACATTGACTAGAAAGTTCTCAAATTTACAATCCATCTTAGCTTTATACCTTATGGAGCTAGAAAAAGAAGAACAAAACTAAGCCCAAAGCTATCAGAAGAAAGAAAATAATAAATATTTCAGCAGAGATAAATGGAATAAAAAATAGAAAAAAAATCAACACAACTAAGAGCTGATTTTTTAAAAGATCAACAAAATTGACAAATACATAATTAGATTGACTAAGAAAAAAAGAGAACTGACTCAGATATGGAAGAGACAACATTTCAACTAAATGATTATAAGAGAAAACTATGAACAATTGTATGTTAACAAATTGGATTACTTAAAATAAATGAATATATTCCTAGAAACATACAACATACCAAGATTGAAACATGAAGAAAAACAAGATCTGAACAGACCCATAGCTAGTAAGGAGATTGAATCAGTAATCAAAAACCTCCAAAGAAAATTAAATCCAAAAGGGCTTCAGTGGAAAATTCTACAAAGTATTTGAGAAGAGTAAATGTCAATCCTCCTCTAACTCTTTGAAAAATATTGAAGAGAAAGAAACACTCACTAACTCATTCCACGAGGCCAACATCACCCTGATAACAAAGCCAGACAAAGACACTATAAGAAAAAAAATCTACAGACCAATACCTCTGATGAATATGGATGCAAAATTCCTCAATCAAACACTATCAAACTGAGTTCAACAATGTATTAAAAGGATAATACACCACGATTAAGAGAGATTTATTCCTGGAATGCAAGAATGATTCAACATATGAAAATTGATCAATGCAGTACACCATGTTAACAGAATGAGGGGGGGAAACCGTTCAATCATCTCAATTGATGCAGAAAAAGAATTTGACAAGATTCAACACCCTTTCACATAAAACGACTGAAAAAACTAGGAATAGAGAACTACCTTAACATAATAAAGTCCATATATCAGAAGGCCACAGCTAACATACTCAATGGTGAAAGACTGAAAGCTTTTTCTCTCAGATCAAGAACAAGAGAAGGAGGCTTGCTCTTGTCACTCCTGTTCAATATAGTATTGGAAGTCCTCGCCAGAGCATTTAGGCAGACAAAGAAATAAACAGCATCCAAACTGGAAAAGAAGAAGAAAAATTATCTCTACGGATTACATGATTTTATATGTAGAAAATCCTAAAGATCCCCCACAAAAAAAAATATATATATACTTAAAAAGTAATAAATGAATTCAGCAAAGTTGCAAGATACAAAATACATCAATAATAAGCAATCTGAAAAGGAAATTAAGAAAACAAATCCATTTATAATAACATCAAATAGAATAAAATACCTAGGCATAAACCTAACCAAGAAGATGAAAGACTTGTATACTGAAAACTACAAAACATGCTGAAAGAAATGAAAAATATAAATAAATGTAAAAACACCCTGTGTTCATGGATTGGAAAACATAATATTGCTAGTGTCGATACTACCCAAAGTCATACTACCCTATCAAAATCCCAATGACAGTTTTTGGGAGAAAAAATGGAAAAAAATATCCTAAAATTCACACGGAATGTCAAGGAACTTAAAATAACCAAAACATTTTTGAGAAAAATAAAATTGGAGAGCTCACTTTTCCTAATTTCCAAACATTGCAAAACTACAGTAATCAAAACAGTTTTTTTTTTTTTTTTACTGGCATAATGATAGACATATAGACTAATGAAATAGAATAGAAAGCTCAGAAATAACCCCTTACATATATAAACAAATAATCTTTGACAAGGGTGCCAATACCAATCAACGGGAGGAAATAGTCTCTTCAATAAATAATGTTGAGAAAACTGGATATCCACATGCAAAAGAATGAAAGCGGACTCTTATTATACGCCATGTACACAGATTAACTTAAAATGAATCAGAGATCTAAGTGTAAAAACCCAAACTTCTAGAAGAAAAATAAGGAAAGCTTCAAGACATTGGATTTGGCTATGGCTTCTAGAATATGAAATCAAAAGCACAGACAACAAAAGAAAATTGGAAAAATGGGACTACATCAAACTTAATAAAAAGTTTTTTTGCATCAAAGGATGCATTCAACAGACTAGAAAAACAACTTATGGAATGGAGAAAATATTTGCAAATGATATATCTAATAAGATATAATATCCAGAATATAAAGATAATTTCTATAACTCAACAACAAATAAATAATCCAATTAAAAAAGAGGGAAAGATATCAATCTTTGGAGAAAGGTCAATTTCTCCAAAGGTAATATTCAAATGTTCAACAAGCATGTGCAAAGATGATCAATATCACTAATCATCTGAGAAATGCAAGTGATAATCACAATGAGATATTTCTTTACACTGCTTAGGATGGCTATTATCAAAAACTAAAGCAAAAACCCAGAGCATGACAAGTGTGGTGAGGATATGGAAACATTATTGGAGCCCTTGTGCACTGTTAGTGGGATTATAAAACGGTTTAACCTCTGAGGAAAACAGTATGGTTGCTTCTCAAAAAATTTAAAATAGAGCTACCATATGATTCAGCATTCTCACTTCTGGATACACATATATATCCAAAATAATTGAAAGCAGGATCTCAAAGAGATATGTGCACACCCATGTTCATAGCAGTATTATTCACAATAGTCAAAAGGTAATAGCAACCCAAATATCCATTGACAGATAAGTGGATAAACAAAACGTGATAGATACATAAAATGGAATATTATTTAGCCATGAAAAGAGAATGAAGTACCAATATGTGCTATAATGTGGATGAACCTTGACATTATGCTAAGTGAAATAAGCCAGTCACAAAAAGACAAATACTGTATGATTCCATTTACACGAGGTATCTAAAGATGTCACATGCAAAAACAGGATGAAGAATGGTGAGTTGCCCAAGGACTGGGGGAGAGGAAAGATGAGAGGTGTTGTTTAATGGATATAGACCTTCAGTTTTGCAAGATGAAGTCCTGGAGTTGTTTTACAACAATGTTAATATGCTTAGCACTACTGAAATGTACACTTAAAAATGGTTACAACGATAAAATTTATCTTACGTGGTTTTTACCATAATAAAAAGAGATTTTTGAGTTATTTATTAATTCTAATTTAAAGGGAGATTTCCATGCCAGTAATTTATACTTTAAGTTATACCATTTATTTCAAATAGCTATACCATGTTTTTAATAGTAACTTGTGTTTAATGTTCTTTTTTGACCTCTTGAAATGAAAGCTTACTTCATTCACGTTGAATACGTGTTTTTTAATAGATTCATTTTAAAGCTATACATTTTTCTTAGTATTAGTTTATCCCAACTTACGTAACTTGGTGTACAGTACTTTAATTGTGATTCATTTGTAACTTGTAGGGTTTATTCTTTTCCTGTGGAACCGAAAAATTGTTTTGATATATAGTAAAATTCTTATTGATGTAATTCATTTCAAATATATTCTAGTTAGTGAAGATGACTTTTACATGCTTGTTTTTAGTAATATCTTGAGCTATAGTCTTTACCATGCAAATTTGTCATGACTCTTTTTCTCCTTTTGTTTGGCATAAAAATCTATGTATTTTGATTATGACAACCTTGTTTCATTTAAATCTCATATATAAATACCTATTATTTATATACTTTACCTACTGATTTATGAGTTATGTTAAAAAAATATCCCACTATGTTTATAGCTTCATCAATTTGTTCTTTCATTTCTAAATGTTTTTGGTTTATTTCAAAATTATGTTATTAGTTAAAGATTAATAACTATTTATTCTACCTCAGGGGCTTCTTTAACCTTTCCTTTCTGCTTATGCTTTTCACCTTCAATTCTTTTTGTCTGGCATTAATATTGTTTTGGCTACATTTACTTATGTGATTTATATGAATTAGTGCTAGGCAAGGAGAAAATTGTGTATGTCTGTCACCTTTATCCAAAAACCAGAATACATTTATTTATAATTCTCTCAGACTTCAAATCTGGATAGTTCTAAAGAGGGATCTTTTGTTTGGTGATTTTATTCTGAGAAGAAAGATGCAAACTGGAGGAGTAAAAGAAAGCTAAATGGAGGAGAGGAGGATAGGATCATTACATAGTGGGAAATCATAGGTAAGTAAAAATTTAAATAATATTTTTAACTATAAAAAATAATGTATTTTTTGTTCATTGTTTTCATAGGCAGGGGGGAGAGCCATTGAGAAAATTATTAGATACATGTAAAATATTTTAGAATATTTGGATATCTGGTGTTTGATATAATTTTCTCTTTCATCTCACAAATACTTCAATAATATCTATAGTTTTATCAGTGCTTTAAAATGTCATCTGTACATGTGAACATGTGTATCTTTTTATTGTGATGAATGGAGCTCTGGCTCCAGGTGAAAACAGAGACCTGGTTTTGTTTCAGTCACAAAAATTTGGGGGGAATATCACAGTGCTTGATTTTTTTATGTTAAAGTTTATTTTTAAAAACCCATTTCTACTGGAAAAATAAATTTGAAATCTCAGATCAAAATTAAAGCAAATGTGATTTTCATTCTTTGTCACCTGATTCTAACTAAATCTTCTGTCAAAAATTTCACTTTAGTGTTTACTGGAAGTAGACTCTTCCAGGATCTAAGATAACACCAATCATAGTAATAAATAAATGGTGTATTGATTCTTTTCTATATAACACTAGTAGCTTGAATTTAAGAGTGAGGGCTAAATGATATAATGTGTATAGAGCACATTTACAGACTGCATTCTAGAGCTACATTTTTCTCCTTGAACTTTAAAATCACCCATGCTGAGACAGAGGAAAGACTATTTGACTCGTTTGAAGATGAGATTGTTGAGGGCAGAATTAGTAAGCATTTTACCTAAAGTTGCCTACTCACTATACAGACAGCCTGTATAGTGAGTAGCCTGATCTCAAACTAAATTTTTCTAACACTCAAAATTCCTTCTTCAATAATATTATTTTCTTGATTTATTTAGTATGAAAGTACAAGTCTTCAATTTCTAACATTCAGAAAAACAAAAAGCACATGTAGTGAGATTACGTAGGAAATCAGAAAATTATACATAAATGCAGATAATGTGTGTTTGAAGATTAAAGCTGCTTTTTATCACTTCGGCTCTTTATACAACTTTATCACTTTATACAACTTTGCTCAGATTCATAACTCTGGTTAAAAAATGAAGTGATTTTTATGGTCATGAAATGACATTTGCTTTCATCTTCCATGGCTCTGTTTGTGTGTTACTTACAAGAGAGGCTCATAAAACAAAGTATATTCAATCACTCAGACATAATACCCTACTAACGGCCTATGAAAATGATAATGACTACTCCTAATTAGCTGATTATTGAACTATAATTACTCCAGGATAAATTAGGCTATGAGTATTAAAGAAAAGTAAAAAAAGTAATAAAGTGCTTGTGTTACAGTTTTTTGTTTTTTTAATGCAGTATATTTAGCTAGGAAGGGCAAAATCAATTTCATTTATCCCCTATCCCTTTTAGTTTTCTGTTTTATTTTATTATTTTTTACACTTTGTTTATTTATTTTGACATTCAACATTATTTTATATTAATTTCCAGTGTACAACTAGCGGCTGGACATTTACATAATTTAAAAAGGGATGCCCTGACTAGTCTAGTATCCACGTGGCACTATGCATGGTTGTTACATATTATTGACTATATTCCCTATGCTTTACTTTACAACCTCATGACAATTTTGTAACTACAAATTTGTACTTCTCAATCCCTTCACCTTTTTTCACCTTTCCCCACCCCCCTTTCATCTATCACTACCAATAAATCTAGTACCCATCTGACACCATACATAGTTATTACAATATTATTGACTATATTCCTTATGCTATACCCTACATCCCCACGACTACTTTGTAACAACAAATTTGTACTTCTTAATCCCTTCCCCTTTTTCACTCACCCCCAAGCCCCCTCCCATCTGGAAACCATCAAAATGGTCTCTGTATCTATGAGTTTGTGTCTGTTTTATTTGTTTGTTTATTTTGTTCTTTAGATTCCACATACTGGCATAAGCGAAATCTCATTGCATCTTTCTTTCTCTGACATACTCCACTCAGCATAGTACGTTTCAGGTCCACCCATGCCACAGCAGATGGCAAGACCCATTCCCTTCCATGGCCAAGCAATATTCCATTGTATACATGTACCACCTCCTCTTTATCTACTCTTCCATCGATGGACACCCAGGCTGCCTCCACATCTTGTCGTTTTAGACAATGCTGCAGTTAACATATGGATGCATATGTCCCCACAAAGTAGCAATTCAGATTTTTTCGAATACCCAGAAGTGAAATTACTGAGTTCTTCTGTGTCTCTTGTTATAGCTTTTGTTTTAAAATCTATTTTGTATGGTATAAGTATTCCTACCTCAGCATTTTTGTTTGTTTCCATTTTCATGAAACATCTTTTTCCCATCCCTTTACTTTCAGTCTCTGTGTGTCTTTTGATCATCTCTTGTAGGCATCATTTGTAAGGGTCCTGTTTTCTTATCCATTCAGCCACCCTCTCTTTTGATTGGGCATTTAATCCATTTACATTTAAAGTACTGGATGATAGATATGTAGTTATTGCCATTTTATTTCTCATAATTTTTTATCGTCTTGGTTTTCTTCCTATCATTATTAAAGAAGTCCCTCTAACATTTCCTTGTAATACTAGTTTGGTTGTGATAAACTCCTTTAGCTTTTTTTTTGTCTGGGAAGGTCTTTATCTGTCCTTCAATTCTAAATGATAGCTTTGCTGGGTAGAGGAATATTGGTTGTACATCCTTGCTTCTCATCACTTTGAATATTTCATGCCAATCCCTTCTGGCCTGCCAAAGATTCTCTCTTTGTCTTTAATCTTTGGCATTTTAATTATGATGTATCTTGGTATGGGCCTCTTTGGGTTCATCTTGTTTGGGACTCTCTGTGCTTCCTGGGCTTGTATGTCTATTAATATTTCCTTTACTACTTTAGGGAAGTTTTTTGTCATTGTTTCTTTAAATAGGTTTTCAATTCCTTGCTCTCTCTCTTCTCCTTCTGGTGCCCCTATCATGCAAATGTTGGTATGTTTGATGTTGTCCCAGAGTCCCCTTAACTGTCCTCATTTTTTTGGATTCTTTTTTCTTTTTGCTCTTCTTATTGGGTGTTTTCTTCTACCTTATCTTCTAAATCACTGATTTGATCCTCTGCTTCATCTAATCTACTCTGGATTCCTTTTAATGTGTTCTTCATTTCAGCTGTTGTATTTTTTATTTCTGTCTGGTTCTTTTTCATGTTTTCTATCTCCATTTTTAAGTTTTCTTTCTCTTTGTTACAGTTTTCCTGAGATCACTGAGCATCCTAATAATCAGTGTTTGCAATGCTGCATCTGGTAGATTGCTTGTCTCCATTTTGTTTAGTTCTTTTTCTGGAGCTTTGTTCTGTTCTTTTATTTGGGACATGTTTCTTTGTCTCCCCATTTATGCTGCCTCCTTTTGTTTGTTTCTATGTATTAGGTAGGGTTGCTATGCATTCTGGTCTTAGTAGAGTAGCCTTATGTAGTAGATGTGCTTTGGGGACCAGTGGTGTAGTCTCTCTGGTCACCAGACATGGGTACTCCAGGTGTGTCCCTTGTGTAGGTTGTGTGTGGCCTCCTTTTGTAGTTGAGCCTTGTGCTGTTCGCACATCAGTGGGAGGAATTGACCCTCAGGCTCATTGGTTGTGTGGACTGGCTGTGACTACAGTGGAGGAGCTGTGGTGCAAGGCTGACCCACAGAGCAGGGTTTGCTTTAGTTGTTCTCTGGTGCCTGCCCAGCCTACCCTTTGGGTGTGTTATCCTTGAAGGTGACCAGGTGATGCTCCTGCTTTGTCTGAAGCTGGTCACCAGGTGTGCCAAGGCTGGGGTCCCCTGGGAGAGGACCCACTGCAGGCCAAGTTTGGCTGCAGCCGATGCTCTGCCCGGGGCCACCTGGTATGAGCCACAAAGCCCTGGTGGCCACTTCCCACACTGGGATTGGAGGTGCCTCGAGAGGCCAGTCTGTGAATGGAGGCTTGCTGTCACTAGTGCCAGGCTTAGGGCTGCTCAGCAAGAGGTATGAGATATGCTGAAACCACATGGTACTTATTTGGGTTTTGTGAACCTTTGGGAAATTTTTTGAAAGTCTGCAGCATGAGGTAAGACAGGTTGTTCATATGGAAAAGCCACTGGAAGCAGCTTGGGTGTGCCCAAAAGTTGGGTGGGGTGGGGTCTCCCAGAATCACTAGGGCAGGGATGATGAAAGGTGATAGCCAGTTTAATGGAGACTCAGACAAGTCACCTGCCTGCATCTGCACGCAAGGAACAGAGAGGGCTCAACAAAGAAACAATAGCTTTTGCCAGCTCCTCTGACCAGGAGAAAGCTGTCCCTCCAGCCCTTGCCCTGAAGCCAGACAACTCAATTCCTTCACTTATGTCCCTGGTACCTTTCAGGCTGCTGCCCCAGCACTGGAGCTCAGAGTGAGTGAGTCCATCAGCCAGTAAGTCCATGCACCGGTGCTTTAAAAAGAGTGCTTGGGAGTGCAGCAGCCCTCTGTCTCTCTTAGCCACAATCTCCACTGTTTTTCACAATCAGAAGTTATGGAGATTTCCTGGCACTGGAACCCTGGTATGGGACTGGGACTCCTTGCTTCTCCAGGGGTTACCTCTGCAGTCAAAATATCACTCCTGATTTGTAATGGTCACACTCAGGTGTAGAACCAGCATGTTCCATGCTCTGCCCTCCGACCAGTCTCAAAGTTGTCTCTTCTGTATGTCTATAGTTGTAGGGCTTCGGTTCAGCTAGACTTCTTTCTCAATGGTGATTCTCAATGATGGTTGTTCTGTTGTTAAGTTGTAATTGATGTGGTCTTGAGAGGAAGAGAACCCAGCATTTACCTACTCTGCCATCTTGACCTGAATCTCTGTCACATTGTGTTTAAATGATTGACACCTTGTTACTTGGAATTTATGGCACAAATGGTATTGTATGCAATTATATTAATTAGTCTAATAAAATACTGGCATTAAATACTCATATTATTAAAAATATTCTTTCTGGATTCTCTACATTTGCATGCATTATTAGATAGAAGATTCAGATGACACTCTATTATGAAATCTGACAGCTAATGTAAAAGCTAATACAAACTGAGTAAGTTTAAACACATGAAAATGGATATGCCTTTAAATGCCTTAACAATTAATTCATAAGAAGCCAAGTTAAACTATAGTAAGCAACTTGAGTTATATAATTTTGTGATTTTTTGGACTACTTAATGACAAGGTTTTATTTATATAGATTTTCCTTGATTGTATTCTCTGTCTACATATAATTTTTGGCAATTTTAATTTGGATTTCTATCTTGCTTAAGATTTAACTCTCAAGTAATTATACTTTATAACACATTTGGGTCCTTAAGTTTGAATGCATTCAGCATGGTAGATTAGTGCACGGAAGATTGATCTCACCAATGTATTGGAATCTTTCCATTCTGGCATCAAATGAAAAAAAAAAGTTAAATGATGATGAACGTAGAATTTTAATAGATTGTAATTAATCTTCTGTAGCTTTTTTCTAAATGTGAATCTAATATATCTGCTTTCTATCCTAATTATAATATTGGTTACAACAGTGTAATTTGTCATGTAAAACAGCTTTTATGTTACACTAAAATCAAAGTAGTGCAGTTGGTAGAAGTTTGCTGGTTTTGAATACTGACACAATAATAAATACTCTAAGAAGTTCTGTTGAAACTTTCTATTCTTGGAAATCTAAAGATGTTCCTTTGAATTCAGCAAAGACTCATACACTCTTATCCTTTTACAATCTCAAACATTCCTATTTCCAAAGATAAAAATAGGGCAGAATACAAGGCTAAATGAGAATGGCACCATTCTCTCGGGCTTAGTTTTTCAATGCATTTGAAGGACATATTCTGCTTTGTCTGCTGTCAAATAAAAAATTCAGCCTTTCAGATGGATGCACCGGTCACATTTTTCCACCCTGGACCAACGTTTTTCTTTCAAGGAAACAGATATCTAATATTAGAATTCTATAATATTTTTCAACTTAACCCATTGAAGTCAGCATCTGTATCCTAACATATTTGGGGTTAGCACAGGCTCTTGAATGCTAGTTAAAGGCACCCAAGTGATCAGTATAACCCTAAAAAGCTGCATTTGTTTGTTCAAAAATATGTGTTGTCTGTTTCTAATGTGCATGGCTTTTGCAAAGAGCTGAATAAACTTCGGTGAACATGTATATATTAAGTTGACCTGATAGAGTTTACAATTAATTGAATATGGATATAAAAAGGCTCACTGAAACACATATAACATTATAAATTATAATAAATGTTGTTAATAAGTATATTAACAACAACAACAAAAACAAAAACAAACAACCCAGAGAGACTTTAGGAGAGGCTAAAGGGGCTAGGACGGTTTTCTGTCAAAGACATATTTCATCTTACAACTGAATAGTGAGTAAAAGTTAGCCAGTAACACAGAATAAAGAATATTCCAGGGAGCAGGCTCAACATGAACTTCTTTTCCACACCTGATATTTCTACCTATATTGGGATAGCCACTCCACCATGGGGCTTATACTTTTTTTTAAATGTGCTACAATGTCATGCTTCCAATATTTGATCAAGTTGAACAAACCCCTGCTTCAATATTTCTACTTGTATAGGATTCTGTGTGTCAAGCAGATTGTAGCTAGGCAGTTTGCAATACAATTTCCCCTACTATCTGAAAGTAGAGCGTTCCAATGATACCTTTCGTAAGCTCAAGTGGCGTAGAGCGAAGAAGCAATTTCCATTAATTCATATGGGAAAAATTTTTGAGCATTCCCAGACCTCCAGAATAACCTGCTAAATCATACCAAATAACACATAAAGCCACAGATACCACTAACATAGTAAAAGCAGCAATGACATGATAAATGCACTGCCTACATAAAGTAGAAATAATGTGTGCATTGTGTAGTTTCACTTACCAGTGCACGCTGCCTCTATAATGGCTCACTGAAAAATAAATGCTGACTGCTATTTTCCCTTTTTTCTTCTCTCTCTCTCTGTCTCTCTGTCTCTGTCTCTGTCTCTGTCTCTCTCTGTCTCTCTCTGTCTCTCTCTGTCTCTCTCTCTCTCTCTCTCTCTCTCTCTCTCTCTCTCTCTCTCTCTCTCTTTAAAGCAAAAATCCTCTTCAGATTTACTTCAATTAGCAAAAAGCAGTACTAGTGTCATACGTTTGTAAAAGCAAAGTGGCAAAAAGCAAACTTTGGAAAAGCAGAAGACTATCTGTATTTCACATTTCAAAATTGATTTTACAAATCAAGAAGTGTGGAAATATTCAATTCATTATATTTTAGGGTCAATGCTACATATTTTGCACTTACGTGCTCAATACTGACTTGTATTGGAATCACATCCTGATGTTTGGGATGGACAAAATAACATTGGGAGCACTCATTTACTTGTATTTTTTGAATGGAGAGAAAGTGATGTTAATAAAACACATGTATTTTATCATTTGAATTGAATGAGTCATGGACAACTCAGCTGTAACCAAGGTTTAAAAAACATTGATACTACTTAAGTCTTTGGATTTTGCAAGGAAAATGCTTTCTAGAAAAGAGTCTAAGAGTGAAACTAGAGGCTTTTGAGGCTGAAGAATCAATATAGAATAAATCTACCCTGTATTTTTGTTGTTGTTGAATTAAATTATAATGCTTTAAAATAATTCCTAATGCTGACATAATAGTTAATAAAACATAAATGTTGTTCAAATGTTAAAAGTAACAGAACAGAAAAAAACAAAATTTTATTAACTGCCACAAAAACAAAAATGGTCCTGTCGCCACAGAAAAATTCCTGCTGTTAAGTGTCCTGTGCACTTCATTTTTAGATGTTGTATAAATCCCACCTGGGCTTTATACAATCCCACCTGTGCTTTATATATTATTACTCCATTTGGATCTCTAAGTTTTTGTTATATTACTACAAATCTTGATAGAAGAATTATAGTCTAGAAATCAGGACTCTGGATCCCGTGTCATGTCTATTTTTCAGAAGTGAAATAATTTTTTCATTATTCTTCATTTAAAAAAATTAAAAAATGCCCCCATGGATAAAACCACTGCATGCTGGATAGTCCCATCTTCACCTCAGTTGCTTATCAAGAAAGTGCCTTAGCGTGACTGTGTTGGCTTAGAGAGTCAGTCTTTGCCTGACACCGCGCTGGTGTGTGAATTCAACCACAGCTGACGGCATCGTGCATCAGGGCTCCTTTGCCTCTCTACCCATTGCCCTGACCACAGAGCTTCTATTATAAGATAATCAGTTTGGTGCTTCCTGCCCCCTTTTAAATTTATTATCAAGTGGCATGGGAGTGGGGTCACTCGGTTGGAGGAGACCCACATTACATCCAGCAGCGCAAACCCAAGAACACCTCTCCGTGGGCCCATTCACGTCTTCTGTCTGCATAGAGGTTCCTAGTATTGTTCGTCCTCACCCTCTGGCTCCACATTTGGCATGCAGTTTTTAACGGTTACAAAATATACATATATTAAAACAATTAAGTTCTAATTCTTTTATGTCTTTGTGAATTTTTAAGATTTTTTTAGGTTATTACCACAAAATCTGTACTGCATTAAAGTTAATTTGGTCCATACTGAAACAAAATCAGTTCAGGAGACATATTTTTACTTATTTTTTTTTTTATAAGGTCAGGTATAAAATATTACTGTGCCAAAAAGAGTTGTTTCATAAAATACTTCTGTTGGACCATTCAAAAGCAAGCCTTACTATTTCTAAATAATAATAAACAAAATTTAGGAAAAAAAAAACATTTTGGTATTCAGCTTATGTTCTAAGAATCTTGCTATAAATGCCTTTTTAGTTGATTTCTTTCTTTTTTTTTTTTTCTCTCTTTCTTCCAGTTATAACAAAATGATGCCTTAATACACTCTGGTAAAGATAGAGCTTCAGATAATATCTACTCAGTTAAAGCATGAAATGCATTCCTTTACGTTTATAAATTCTTTTGAATTAAATGTATTTTCATAAAGTACTTCTGATTATTCCTCTTTAATCACCTAAATATTCATTTGATGTGTCATATGAAACAAGTCACAATTTTTAATATTTCTATTAATTACCCATAAAGCAATATTGTTTACATATCAATAAATACTTTAAAAATAAGGTTACATGATCAAATATATTGCATTAAATAATAATTGCCATGAGTGGCAGCATAAAATGTCCACATTGGAGATTAATAGTATAACAAAGAAATAAGGTCTGATATTACATTCATGTTTTTTCACAATCAAAAATATCTTTTATTTTAAATGTTAAACTTACTACAGACTAATCAAGAAAGATCAAATATGTCTTCTTTAAACATGCAATATTTGAAATTGGAAAACTTTGACTTATAACTAATATATATTTTTTTAAGTTGCAAGAGCATTTCATGAAGATGTTGCCCATTTCAAACATTAAATAAAATCTTCTCTCTCACTCTTCTTTTTAAGACCAGCAAAGATCACTTTAGTTCCAGGGATATATTTCTTTGTGTTCTCCAAATATTCCCTGAGAGTTTCCTCTCCCCAGATAACACCTTTGTTTTTGTTTGCATTGGAATAAGAAAATCCTGGTACTTGTCTTGTCTGTCGGCCAAAAATGCCTCAGAGATTTGGACCAGTCTTATGTTTTCCATCTTTTCCCATTGAGTGGCACTGAGCACATTTTTGAGTAAAGATCGTCTTGCCTGCCTCAGCATCCTTAATTTTTTCCTGCTAAAGGTCAAGCTGCTGGCCACACGAGAGGTGAGGTTGGTGGGAAGAAAAGCAGGTTTATTCAGAATGCTGGTACTCTGGGACGATGGCTGACTCTTTTCCAAAGGCCATCTCCCTGCATTCTTTTTTTTTTTTTTTTTATATTTCAGAATTTACTTTCAACAAGATTACCATGATTATTTTCTGATTTTTTTTCTATATCATGACAAACTGTCCATATTTCAAATATGAGATTTTGTGGTTTAGCTAAAATAGCATTTGCAATGTCATTTCAAATAATGTTTTAATATACCAACTTGTCTTAAAACTTTAAATGTTTATCCATACTGAAAATTAGGTTTATTTATTGGAAGCACTTTTCTTCATTGGGTAGGAATGGTTAAGGCAAATTAGTTTAAAGATTTGCTAATTTCTGTTAAATGCTTAAAGTACAGTTAATGAGATGATATGTAATCGACATCTTATTCTTATTTCCCCCACAATTTTTAGATTTTTTTAAAGAAAAGTAACATGACTCTTAAGAATATTCCCTAAACAAAACAAAATTAAATGAAAATTATGTATAGTGACTACATCACCCTCACAAACCTGGTATGCTTATGTAATTAGGGAGATGCTCCCAAAATCTCAACTCGATCTTGTACGAAAAGAGTAGTAAATTGTTTTAAAAAACCAATAGTCTAAAGGAAATTGTTATCACACTGGAATAGATTCCATCATTTTACAATTATCATGTGATTTATTGAGACATTCTCTGGGATAAATATGGAGATCCATCTCACTTGTCACGTCATTTAAAAAATATATATCTCAGACCTTTTGCACAAGAAAACAGTATAGCTGATACATCAAAAGCATTAATCAAAACTCAAAACAACTTATAGCCTATATTTCTTTAGAATTTACTAAGTGACTTTGCATTCATTTCCTCCATTGATTATCCTAACTTCTCTGAGAAGCAAGTCAGGCAAGCACATTATCCACATTGGCAGGTAAACTTAACCACAGAGAGGTTAACGATTTGCCAAAGACTCATATTCAGCAACTAGCTGATTTGGGATTTGCAGCCAAATTTTTTGAATAAATTGAGTGCTTTTCACTTCATTTACCTCATTAGTGATAAATTTCTTTCAATACTTAGATAATAAAGGCTTTATCTCCAAATGTATACCCTATTTTTATAACAAAACTTTTTGGTTTCTTTTGGAGATCCCTCATTTATTTTGCAGTACTAAATTGTCCAAGCTTATGCACGGATGCCCTTGCAAAGCTTAGGTTTAGAGAATACCAGATTAAAATAATATGCTGGTTGAGGCAGCGGATGATTCAGTTGGTTAGAGTGTGAGCTCTTAACAACAAGGTTGCTGGTTTGATTCCTATATGGGTCAGTGAGATGCGCCCTCCACAACTAGACTGAAAATGACTTGACTTGGAGTTGAGCTGTGTCCCCCATAACTAAATTGAGAAAGCAACCACTTGACATCCTGGAAAAACACACTGTTCCCCAATATTCCCCAATAATAATAATAATAAAATAATAATATGCTGGAATACATCATTTTCCCTATCACTGGTAACAATGGTAACAGTGTAGAATCCCAAAACAACATCACCAACAGAAATTTAAAAATAAGAGAGAGAGAGAGAGAGAGAGAGAGAGAGAGAGAGAGAGAGAGGGAGAGAGAGGGAGAGAGAGAGAAAGAGAGAGAGAGAGAGAGAGAGAACATTTTATTATTTGGTTATAGTAGTTTGTGAGCAAGACTACAATACGAACTAAATTATGATCAATTTTAAATCAATGACTGTAATTTTGAATCAATGGGAAATACATTTGAGTATTGATAACAATCTAAAAGTTCCTTCAGAACCTGTTGATTCCAAGGAGATGAATGCTACTTGGCATGAGTGGAAAGCCAGCACCATCTTGAATGTCCATAGGAGGTTGCCTTACACTCTTATTACTGCACTTCATACATGACAATAGATATGTATTTCCTCTGTTTTGTTAGCTCACAGCTTTGAAAATGTTTAGGAGTTCGGCTAGACTTCAGTAGTGCAGGGAGCATTAAGTGCTATTTTGAGCAGATACTCAGCAAAGATCTCTTCATCCACACTCTAAATTAAAGAAAAAGTAAAATATATGTGGTATCTGGTAAAGTTTGGGAAAGAAAAAACCTCATTGTCTTCTATTTAGTGCTTTCTGACCATTATAGTGGGTTTCTCATCTGTAGTCACATGCCCCCACCCTTTGGTTAAATATATATTTAGAGGTTCAATTTTCCGATAAATATAAATAAAATGACTCCAAGGACTTAGGGAACCCATAGAGCAAAGCAAAGTGGGACATGTTAAATTATTCTCATCTTCATTTTTTTGTTGTTGCTTTTAGTCAAAACTTTACTAGCTGAGTGATGGATGCCTGTTATTTTGCTCATGATCTTTTTCTTATTTCTTTCATTTTTTTGTATGTCTAAAACACTCCCACCATCCACATTCTATTCACTTAATGTAATCATTCTATGGAAATATTTGAAACACATTTTCATTAATGATGCATTTTCACCATTGCTTCCATGAGTAATTTGTATTGATATGCTAATAGTCTTAAAAGAAACAGGCTCATTTTTCCCTAGTGTTCAATACAGAAAACTCGATCATAAATAAATATTAGCTCTAATTCATCATGTTTCATATTGCATATATTGAAGGATTGTTTATTATGGTTTAATTTTGAAGAACTCATTTATTTACATATTAGGCAATTGTAAATAGGATTTAATTTATTTCATATTTGCAGCTATTTTCACATATATGCTTTTCCATCTAGAAAATTTAACTTCATAAAAAGTCATTGTTCATTTCTCTTAGACTATTGAAATACAAATGCTAATTCCTCAATTTTCAGAGTTACTAAAAATACTTATTTAAAGCACTGAGATATGCTTTTTAAAAAAAAAAATTGCACATAGGTATACTTAAGAGTTTTCATTGAGGAGATAAGGCAATTTATAAACTTTTTATTGTATAAAATTAGAAATAGAAGGTCAAACAAATAGCCATGTGTTGCTAATTATAATATCATGAAATCTAAAATTTTGCTCTGTAGGCAATAATGTGGAATTTGCTTAATTTAACTAACCTTAGCTGGTCATAACGCCTCTTTTTTGGTCTGCTTTGAGATACTGCTTTTAAATTACACTCAGTAATAATCCTTTTTCTTGCTGCAGGAGAAGATACTATAAGTAATTAGGGGATTTGCAACAAAGCTATAATTTAACACTGAATAATTAGTTAGTATAGATACTATTCCTCTTTATTCACAATTAAACCATTCCCAGCCTCCTTGTGTCTAAGGTTTGATTTTTTTTTTTTTTTTTTTTAGTCAAGGAAGGAATAGAAAATGCCTCTTTTTCTCTTCTTTGCCATAATAGTGGTTTTGATAATTTCTACAGTAAAAAACAAAAGTAACTTTATTAAGCTAGTCATATTCCAAAATATATTTGCTCTTGGCAGCCACGTTAAAAATGACAACAACAGTAAAACAACTAGCACTGTGTGAAAACCAATCCATGGAATAAGCTTTGAAGAATGTAATGTGTCGCTAGAAATTTTTAAAAGTGTGTCAATCTGGACATAGACCTTTCCTCCATTGTAAAAATGTCAAAGGGATGGAAAATATTTTAAAAACCTAAAATATAAAGCATGTATCCAAAATATCCAAAGAGAAATAGATCCAGTCTAAGAGCAATCCAGAAAGAAATATAGTGGTAATACTCAAAGAAATAATGTTAAAATTTTCCCAAAGCTAAAGAAAAATATGTATTTTCTAATTGAATTATTCCACTGAGTACCAAGCAAAATAAAAGACATAAATAGACGATAGATAGATAGATAGATAGATAGATAGATAGATAGATAGATAGATAGATAGATAATAGATGGTAGGTAGATGGTAAAACCTGGTGAAATTTTACTCTATCTCGGATAAGGAGTGTATTACAACATTATGGATAAATCTCAACATTAAATTCAGATGGATGGAAAAGTGAGAAAAACATTTTACTTAATTTAGGGTCTGAAAGGAAGGATTGTATTTTGCAATCAGGATACACAGCATGGAGAGCAGCAACGTTCTCTGAGAGGGAAGAGCTTCCTGCCCTCCAACATTCTTACCAACAAATGTATAGTTTCAAATGATAAAGTCTTGGTATGTGAAGGTCACAAAACAACTATTAGGAGCATAACTGTCTCCTGCCAGACCAAGCCTTACATAGATAGTTATGCAAGGCTGGGGTAGTCCATCAGGTATGTTTGTTTAGAGATGGGTTGGAGACCATCTGACTTGGGCCCTGTGTACTTCATCATCTAGGGCTTAAACATTGACATCATTATAGTCCATGATTAACAACCTTAGTCATCATCCTAAAACTCCACTACACTTGATCTTAGCCAAAAGGCCAAGAAGCGATCATCCTAAAACTCTCCACTGTAATACTAAGTGATACAAGAACATTCCTGAACTCAATATGGTGGAACCAGAGTAAGTTCATTACCAAGTACCTGTCAGCATTGTGCTATAAAATATTTAGATCAGATATTGGCTTATCTGGCAAAACAAAATAAAACAACATAATGCTTCCAGTACAAATATAATAGCTACTCTACCAAAACAAAACAAACAAAAACAACAACAAAGGAATGATATTAGATTTAGAGTTTTCTTTGGCAACAATAAATGATAAAACAGATTTTCTTTTTTCTTTCTTTCTTGTTTTTCTTTCTTTCTTTTTTCTTTTTTGACACACCAGAGTTTCTCTGAGCAACTTATTTGCTGGATGTAAGGTTATTGAGGAAGTCCTTGAATTTCAGTTAGATTGGCCTGAAATTTTAAATCAGCCACACTTGAGGTTATTTATGAAAGCTATTCTGTGATGGGCAATTTGCTGTAATTCTCTCCACCCTCTTGGTTTTGCAATGAATATTGTTTTTTTACCTGTGTCTTGGACTTCCCATCATACCAGGATTTAGGCACAGCCAAACTTTAGGCACATTTAAAAAGCAAACGGAGTTTTTGTAAATTGATTTTACCTCTCTTGTAGTGCAATCTTCCTTACTTTTAACTAGGTTCTCCTTCCCCTCCTTTCTCCTACTCCATCACTGATACATACAAGACTTCCAACTAGACCTTTGTTCAGAAGGCTTGGACTCTTACCATTGGCACTAGCGTACTTCTTGTCTGTAGAATTATACATGATTTGTTTTCATGTTCCATTCTTAGAACTAAGACTTTTTCCTTTCTGACGTGAAATTAGAACCTAATTAAATGCATGGTGGGAATACATAGAACAGTGCATACTCTGAAGTCAGATATCTGGATCCCATCCCCTGTAAAAGTTTGCAAGAGCTGTCATAACAAAGTACCAGGAACTGGTAGGTTTAAACAAAAAATGTGTTGTTTTACAGTTCTTGGAACTAGAAGTCTGCGATTAAGGTGTTGGTAGAGCTGCTTCCTTTTACAAACTGTGAAGAAGACTGTTCCATGTCTCTCTCTTAGTTTCTGGTGGTTTGCCAGCAATCTTTGGCATTCCTTGACTTCTGCTGCACCATCCAGATCATGGCCTTCATCATCACATGGTGTCCTCCGCGTGTGCGCGCGCGTGTGCGCGTTCATGTGTGTATGTGTCTGTGTGTGTGTCTTTCTTCAAATATCCTATTTTATAAGGGTACTAGTCATCCACCCTACTCCAGTATGACCTTATATTAAAATAACATTAATTCTGCAACAACCCTATTTCCAAATAACTTCATGTTCTAAGGTATTGGGGGTTCAGACTTTACCATATGCATTGGGAGTGGGAGACACAATTTAACCCATAACAATCTCTTCCATTAACTTCCCTGAGCCAAAGTTTTTGCATCTGTCAAAATCAGAACAACACTATTATCTATCTCATAGTATTTTTATGAGGATTGAGAGAATTAATATCTAGATAGCACCTAGAACAAATCCTGGCACATAATAAGCACGGTTGATAATGAGTAAACACATTTTTGATGTTAATAAAGATGTCCAGGGAAAATGTTTTAAACTCAAGTTTCAAATACTTATAAAAACTATTTTTATTTTCAGCAGGCAGAATTTTTTATTTTTTTCATGCCCAGTGAAATGGCATTGGGGAAAGAATCTTGACATTGAATACTAAGTGCTGCTTACAATTCCTGAACTATCACAGTTA
Organism: Rhinolophus sinicus; assembly: GCF_057876585.1. Classification (NCBI taxonomy): domain Eukaryota; kingdom Metazoa; phylum Chordata; class Mammalia; order Chiroptera; family Rhinolophidae; genus Rhinolophus; species Rhinolophus sinicus. The sequence goes on from NC_142507.1 coordinate 39,380,448, forward strand.
CCTGGCATTAAAAAAACAAAAAAAAAAATCACCCAGACTGATCATCAGAATGGCTTTCAGTACAATGTTCCAATAACTCTCAGCTAAGCATTTCAGGAGATTCATACGACTTGTATTCTTTATAATTTCATTCAGGAAATTGCTACTGCAGTTTGCTTTATGTGAGAAATGTTTAGATTTTAACATAAAAGTCTAAATGTACATGTCCATACATTAAGTGGAAAAAAAAAAAGAAAACAATGCCAGAAAGTTCTCGGGGACTGGTTAAACTAAAGAGTAAGTATATTCAGTACTGTTAAGATGTAAATGAACAAGGTACTGCATTCTGACACAGCTGTATAGATGTTTGTACTTCTATAATCTTGATAATAATAAAGCTTTGAGGTTATTTTTATACAGGTATTTTCTAGAAAAAAACATTAACACCTTTCCACCTGCTTGCATTTTGTGTTTTATGTTGTGATATTGACAAAATGATGAAGTCTTGCTGTAATTTGGTCTGCACATTATTTTTAAGTGTGCTGCAAACTCATCTAAATAGACATTGTAAAGAACATTTTTAGGCAATTAAAAAATGAGCATGAACCCAAGATTCCAAAGTGATAGAGAGAATTTAAATGGTGCAATTAAAAAGTTCAGGCTTTCAAAAGGGTTTTCTATTTATATTTTGATGACTTAGACCTTAGTTCTTTTATTTGTTTTTTTACCAACTTTATTGATATAATTGCCATACTATCTATCTATCTAACTATTGATCTATCTATCTATCTATCTATCTATCTATCTATCTATCTATCTATAAAGAGAAAGAGAGACAGAGCAGAGAGAGAGAGAGAGAGAGAGAGAGAGAGAGAGAGAGAGATATCGATAAACTTTGACTTTCATATTCATCCATCACCACATTCAAAATAATACATCCATTACCTCCAGAAGTTCCCTTGTAACCTTTTATAATCACTCCCTCTAGACCCTATCCATGAGTCACTCCCTGTCACCAGGAAATCATTGTTCTGCTTTCTTCCACTATAGTTTAGCTTGTATTTTCTAAAATGATGCACAAATAGGATCATACAGGATGTACATATTCATTTTTGTCTGACCTCTGTCACTCAGCATAATTTTGTGAGGTTTATCCATGTTGATGTATCAATAGTTTTCTTTTATTTTTCTGATGAATATTTCATTGTTTGACCATATAATAGGTTGTCTATTTACCTATTAATGGCCATTTGGGTTCTTTCCAGCTTGGGGCTATTACAAGCGAAGGTGCTATGAACATTAATGCACAAGGTGTGAAGTGATATCCTAGTGTGGTTTAAATTTGCCTTTTACTAATGCTTCTTATCTCACTGGTAACATTTTTGTTTCTTTGCTGGTTTCTCATGCTCACTTGTATAGAAAAAGAGATAATATTGCAAAGTACTCTAAGAAAGGAGGAACTTTTCTTGTATTCAATTTCAGCTTGTGATTTTCCTAAATCTTTCATTTGTGTCATAGGTACTTTTTATTTTCCTATAGGAAATCCATGTTTTTAAAAACAGAATCCTGGAGAAGACACTTTCCCTCTATTTCATTTGAGTTTTAATTCTTTTATTATGTTGTATTTTATTCATTTATTTTTCTAACACTCTTACTTAAGAGAGTGGGTGCCAAACTCCTGTAATTGAAAGTGGTCAGACTGATCTGCGTCAAATGGCCACATCTGACTCAAGACAGAAAATGAGATTTAGGAAAATCCCTCCTGAGGATAGAAGCTTCAACTCATGCCCAGGAATTCCAGCCTGCCCTATGGATTTCAGTGCCCAGCTCAAGCGGCACAAGAGTCAACACACCTAGAGGCCAACTCCAGAACAAACCAGAGTATTACCGGGTTTGATCTACAAGTGACACACCCAGAGGAAATTCTCTACAGGCACAAGAGGCCAAACCCCATTTGAGCGGTCAACGCTCACGCAGCAGAACATCCACCGTGGGCAGAGCTAAGTCTCACAAGTCAGCCTAGGAGTCAATCCTACCTATTCACAAGACAAAAGCAATTAAAGATCAACTTTAACAGAACAATATACACAACACAAGAGTCACCTTTGGAGCACACACAGAGGAGAAGAAGGAAGTGGTGCAAGTCAAATATAAAGGACACACACTACATAAGATAACCCAACAAAAACTAAGAACACTAGGGTATCTACTTTATTCATCAAGAAAAACACAGAGAGTCAGCCAGAATGGGGAAACAAAGGAACATATCCCAAATAAAAGACCAGAAGAAACTTCCAGAATTGGAACCAAATGAAATACAGGTAACCAACCTATCAGAGACAGAGTTCAGAACACTGAGGATAAGAATGTTTAGGGTGCTTAGTGATGACATAAAGAAGGATAGAAAAGTCATAACAAACAACCAGTTGAAACTAAAGAACACAATAACTAAAATAAAGAACACACTTGAAGGAATTACCAGCAGGTTAGATGAGGCAGAGGATCGAATCAATGACTTAGAAGACAAGTTACCAGAGGTCACCCAAATGGAACAACAAAAAGAAAAAAGAATAAAAAACAATGAAAATGGTTTTAGAGACCTCTGGGATAACATCAAAGGCAACAACATTCGCATCATAGGAATACCAGAAGGTGAATAGAGGGAGCAAGGGACCAGGATTATATTTGAAGTAATAATATCCGAAAACTTCCCTAACCTGGTGAAGGAAACTGACATATAAGCCCAGGAAGTGAGAGAGTTCCAACCAGGAAAAACCCAAACAGGCCCACACCAAGACACATTATAGTTAAAATGGCAAAGTTTAAAGACAAAGAGAGAATCCTAAAGCAGCAAGAGAAAGACAGCGGGTTACATACAAGGGAAGTCCCATAAAACTATCAAATGACTTTTCTACAGAAATATTGCAGGCCAGGAGGGAGTGGCAGGAGATACTCAAAATGATGAAAAACAAAGTCCTACAACCTAGATTGCTTTATCCAGCAAGGTTATCATTTAAAATTGAAGGAGAGCTAAGAGCTTGCCAGAAAAGAATAAGCTAAAGGAATTTATCACCACCAAGTCAGCATCGCAGGAAATATTAAAAAGGCTTCTGTAAATAGAAGAAAGATGAAAACAATCTAACTACAAATAAAAAAGTGGCAATAACTATGTACCTATCAATAATCACTTTAAATGTAAATGGATTAAATGCTCCAATCAAAAGACATAGGATGGCTGAGTGGATAAGAAAGCAAGACCCTTGTAAATGCTGTATACAAGAGACTCACCTCAGATCAAAAGACACACAGAGGCTGAAAGTGAAAGGTTGGAGTAAGATATTCCATGCAAATGGAAATGGCAAAAAAGCTGGGGTTACAACACTTATATCTGACAAAATAGACTTTAAAATGAAGAATATATTAAAAGACAAAGATGGGCACTACATAATAATAAAGGGATTGATCCAACAAGAGGACATAACCCTAGTAAACACCTATGCACCCAACATAGGAGCACTTAAATATATAAAACAGATATTGACTGACATAAAGACAGAGATCAACAGTAATACTATCATAGTAGGGGACTTCACCACATCTCTGACAACAAAGGACAGGTCTTTCAGACAGAAAATCAATATGGAAACAATGGCCTTAAATGACACATTGGAGTAGTTGGATTTAATCAATATTTTCAGAGCATTTCACCCCAAAGCTGCAGAAAACACGTTCTTCTCAAGCGCACATGGAACATTTTCCAAGGTAGATCACACGTTAGGCCGCAAATTTAAGAAGATTGAAATCATACCAAGCATATTCTCTGATCACAAGATCACTTCGAAATTGGATATCAACTGAAAAAAGAAAGCAGGAAAAGCCACAAATACATGGAGATTAAACAAAATACTTTTAAAGAACGACCAAGTCAAAGAAGAAATTAAAGGAGAGACTAAAAGATACATAGAAACAAATAACAATGAAAATACATCCTACCAAAATTTTTGGGATGCAGCCAAAGCAGTTTTAAAAGAGAAATTTATATCATTACAGGCATATCTCAAGAAACAAGAAAAATCCCAAATAAATAACCTCATGTTACACTTTAAAGAACTAGAAAAAGAAGAACAAGTGAAACCCAAGGTCAGCAGAAGAAAGGAAATAACAAAAATCAGAGCAGAACTAAATGAAATAGAGAACAAAAAGACAATAGAAAAAATTAATGTGACAAAGAGCTGGTTCTTTGAAAAGATTAACAAAATTGACAAACCCTTGGCTAGACTCAGTAAGATGAAAAGAGAGAAGACACTAATTAACAAAATCAGAAATGAAAAAGTGGAAGCTATCACGGACGCCACAGAAATACAAAGGATCATCCAAAAATACTATGAAGGACTATATGCCACCAAGTTCAGTAACCTAGAAGAAATGGACAAGTTCTTAGAAACATACAGCCTTCCTAGGCTGAACCATGAAGAACTGGAAAATCTAAACAGACCGATCACCAGTAACGAAATTGAATCAGTCATCCAAAACCTTCCCAAAAGCAAAAGTCCGATACCAGATGGCTTCACTAGTGAATTCGACCAAACCTTCAAAGAGGATTTAATACCAATCCTGCTCAAACTCTTCCAAAAAATTGAAGAAGAGGCAGTACTCCCCAATTCATTTTATGAGGCCAACATTAGCCTGATACCAAAACCTGGTAAGAACAACACAAAAAAAGAAAACTACAGACCAATATCTCTGATGAATACAGATACAAAAATCCTAAACAAAATTCTAGCAAATCGAATACAACAATGCATTAAAAAGATTATTCATCACGACCAAGTGGGGTTCATCCCCTGAGCACAAGGAATGTTCAACATCCACAAACCCATCAATGCGATACATCACATAAACAAAATAAAGGACAAAAATCATATGATTATATCAATTGATGCAGAAAAAGCATTTGACAAGATACAACGTCCATTTATGATTAAAACACTTAATAAAATAGGTATAGAAGGAAAATACCTTACCTAATAAAGGCCATATATAACAAACCCTCAGCTGATCTCATAATTAATGGTGAAAAACTGAAGCCCTTTGCTCTACGTTCAGGAACACGACAGGGCTGTCCCCTATCACCTCTGCTTTTCAACATAGTATTGGAAGTCCTCGCCAGAGCAATCAGGCAAGAGAAAGAAATACAAAGCATCCAAATTGAGAATGAAGAAATTAAATTGTCACTCTTTGCAGATGACCTGATGCTATATATAGAAAACCCTAAAGACTCCACCAAAAAGCTATTAGAAACAATCAACAAATAAAGTAAAGTTGCCAGCTACAAAGTTAACGTACAAAAGTCCATTACATTCCTATATACTAACAATGAAATCTCAGAAAAGGAATTAAAAACAATTCCTTTTGCAATTGCAGGAAAAAGAATAAAATACCTAGGAACAAACTTAACCAAGGATGTGAAAGACCTATATGCTGAAAACTACAAGACATTTTTTAAAGAAATTGAAGAAGACACAAAGAAATTGAAAGACATTCCATGCTCATGGATTGGAAGAATCAACGTAGTTAAAATGGCCATATTACCCAAAGCAATATACAGATCTAATGCAATCCCCATGAAAATCCCAATGGCATTTTTTAAAGAAATAGAACAAAAAATCATCAGATTTCTTTGGAACCACAAAAGACCCCAAATAGCCAAAGAAATCTTAAGAACAAAGAACAATGCTGGAGTTATCACACTCCCTGATTTTAGCTTGTACTACAGGGCAACAATAATCAAAACAGCATGGTACTGGCAGAAAAACAGACGCATAGACTAATGGAATAGAATTGAGAACTCAGAAATAAAACCACATAAATATGGACAGATAATTTTTGACAAAGAAGCAAAAAACATGCAATGGAGAAAAGACAGCCTCTTCAATAAATGGCGCTGGGAGAATTGGAAAGCCATATGAATAAGAATGAAACTGGACTGCTATTTGTCACCATGTACCAAAATTAATTCAAAATGATTCAATGACTTAAGCATAAGACAGAAACAATAAATTGCATAGAAGAAAACATAGGTACTAAACTTATGGACCTTGGGTTCAAAGAGCATTTTATGAATTTGACTCCAAAGGCAAGGGAAGTAAAAGCTAAAATAAACGAATGGGCCTATATGAAACTTAAAAGCTTCTGCACAGCAAAAGAAACCATCGACAAAATAAAGAGGCAACCAACTGAATGGGAGATTTTTGCAAACAGTGCCTCTGATAAGGGGCTAATATCCAAACTATACAAGGAACTCATGCAACTCAACAATGAAAAAACAAACAACCCAATTGAAAAATGGGCAGACGACCTGAAGAGACATTTCTCCAAAGAGGACATACAAATGGCAAATAGACATATGAAAAAATGCTCAACATCACTAATCATCAGAAAAATGCAAATCAAAACCACAATGAGATATCACCTCACCCCAGTCAGAATGCTATCATCAACAAGACAAATAGTAACAAGTGTTGGAGAGGCTGTGGAGAAAAAGGAACCCTCATACACTGTTGGTGGGAATGCATACTGGTGCAGCCGTTATGGAAGGCAGTGCGGAGGTTCCTCAAAAAATTACAAATAGAATTACCATATGACCCAGCAATCCCTCTCCTGGGTATCTACCCAAAAAATATGAAAACATTTATCCATAAAGACACGTGTGCTCCAATGTTCATTGCAGCTTTATTTATGGTGGCCAAGACATGGAAACAAACAAATGTCCTTCGATAGATGACTGGATAAAGAAGTTGTGGTATATATACACAATGGAATACTATTCGCCGGTAAGAAAAGATGAAATAGGACCATTTGTGACAACATGGAAGGATCTTGAGAGTATAATGCTAAGCAAAATAAGTCAGACAGAAAAAGCAGAGAACCATATGATTTCACTGATATGTGGTATATAAACCAAAATCAACAAAAGAACAAGACAAACAAATGAAAAACAAAAACTCATAGACACAGACAATAGTTTAGTGGTTACTAGAGGGTAAGGGGGTAGGGGGGTGGGAGATGAGGGTAAGAGGGAACAAATATATGGTGATGGAAGGAGAACTGACTCTGGGTGGTGAACACACAATGGGATTTATAGATGATGTAATACAGAATTATACACCTGAAATCTATGTAATTTTACTAACAATTGTCACCCCAATAAACTTAAAAAAAAATGAGCTTGGCCAAAGGAAAACAAAAAAACTGGAAGACACACAATTCTGTGGAGGCTGACTAATACGTTACTAAATAATGAATGGTTCAACCGTGAGTTCAATGAAGAAATCAAAAGATATCTTGAGACAAATGAAATGAAAACACGACAATCCAAAAATCTATGGGATGCAGTGAAAACAGTCTTAAGAGGGAAATTTGTAACAATGCAGGCCTACCTGAAGAAACAAGAAAAATCACTAATCAACAGTTTATCTTAACACTTAAGGGATCTGGAAAAAGAACAGCAGAATCAGCCCAAAGATAGTACAAGGAAGGAGATAATAAAGATCAGAGCAGAAATAAATGAAATAGAGAACAGAAAAACAAAGCAAAATATCAATGAATCCAAGAGTTGGCTTTTAGAGAAGATAAACAAAATGCACAAACCCCTTTAGCTAGACTCATCTAAAAAAAAAGAGAGGGGACCCAAATTAATAAAATCAGAAATGGAAAAGGAGAAGTGACAACAGACACCACAGAAATACAAGAAAAATTTAAGAAATTACTATGTGCAACTATATGCCAACAAATTAGACAATCTGGAAGAAACAGACAATTTTCTAGAAGCATACAACCTTCCCAGGCTAACTCAAGAAGAAACGGAAAACTTGAATACACTGATTACCACCAGAGAAATTGAATCAGTAATCAACTAGCTCCCAACAAACAAAAGCCCTGGACCAGATGGCTTTACAGGTGAATTTTACAAAACATTCAAAAAAGAATTATCACCTATTCTCCTCAAGCTATTCCAAAAAATTCAGAAGAAGGGAAGTCTCCCAAACACTTTTTACAAGGCCACTATCACCCTGATTCCAAAATCAGACAAAGATGTTACAAAAAAAGAAAACTACAGGCCGATATTCCCGATGAACATAGATGAAAAAATCCTCACAAAATATTAGTGAACAGAATTCAACAATACATTAAAAGGATCATACACCATGATCAAGTGGGATTCATTCCTGGTATGCAAGGGTGATTCAACATCCTCAAATCAATTAATGTGATACACCACATTAACAAAATGAAGAATAAAAATCATCTGATTGTATCAATAGATGCAGAAAAAGCATTTAACAAAATCCAACAGCCATTTATGATAAAAATTCTTAAGAAAGTGGAAATAGAGGGACCATATCTCACCATAGTAAAGGCCATATAAACCCACAGCTAACATAATACTCAATGGGGAAAAGCTAAAACCACTCCCCTTAAGATCAGGAACAAGGCAAACTTGTCCACTTTCTCCACTTGTATTCAACATAGTGCTGGAAGTTCTAGCCACAGTAATCAGACAAGAAAAAGAAATAAAAGGCATCCAAATTGGTAAGGAGGGAGTAAAATTGTCATTATAAGCAGATGACATGATACCATATATATAGAGAACCCTAAAGACTCCACCAAAAATCTATTAGAACTTATAAATGAATTTAGTAAAGTAGCAGGATACAAAATTAATAGTCAGAAATCAGTTTCATTTTTATATACCAATAATATCAGAAGAGAAATTAAGAAAACAATCCCATTTACAATTGCTTCAAAGACTATAAAATACCGAGGAACAAATTTAACCAAAGAAGTGAAAGATCTGTACTCAGAAAATTATAAGACACTTGTCATGCAGGAGACCCTGCTCGCTGCGCCATTTGTCATGCAGGGTGGCCTGCAGGGTCTCTGCTCCCGCTCCCCATACAAGAACGCAGGATATGGTGAGGCCAAAAAGGAACACCCACGGAGCCATAGGTAAGGGAGTCATACCACTATATTCTCTCTGGCGGCACTATACTCTCACTGGAGGCTGGATCCACACTGTCCGCACACCGCCATCCACACTTGCCAGCCCAGCCACCATCTTCTTGCTAGCCCCCATTCTTCTCTCTCTTCCTCTGCTAGCGTAGCCACAGCAGTTATATTAGTGGCTAATGGCTCACTGGTTACAGCTGACGGCCAACTAGCCACAGCTGATGGCCATGCAATCACAGTTGATGGCCATTTACTACCTGAGCCAGCACCTATCTATGTGAGGCCGAGAGCCTGGAAACTACTTTCTGGGGCTCTGCCCCCACAACACTGAAGAGAGAAATTAAAGAAGGTACAAATAGATGGAAACACATAACATGCTCATGGATAGGAAGAATTAGTATCATTAAAATGTCCATACTCCCTAAGGCAATATACAGATTCATGACAATTCCTATCAAGCTACCAAGAACATTTTTCAAAGAAATGGAACATATAATCCTAAAATTTATATGGAAACATAAAAGACCCTGGATAGCCTTGGCAATCTTGAGAAATAAGAACAAAGTTGGAGGTATAACAATACCTGACATCAAATTATACTACAAGTCTACAGTAATCAAAACAGAATGGTACTGGCATAAAAACAGACACATAGATCAATGGAACAGAATAGAGAGCCCAAAAATAAATCCGGCCTATATGGTGATTTAATCTACGATGATGGAAGCAAGAATTTACGTAGGGGTAAAGACAGTCTATTCAATAAATGGTGCTGGGAAACCTGGACAGACACATGCAAAAAAATGAAGCCAGACCACCTCCTTACACCATATACAGGAATAAATTCAAAATGGAGTAAAGACTTAAATGTAAGATCCGAAATCATAAAACTCCTACAAGAAAATATAGGAAGAAAGTTTTGAGACATTACCCGGAGTAAGATTTTTACTGATATATCCGCTCAGGCGAGGGCAGTAAGAGAAAAAATAAACATATGGGATCAATCAAACTAAACAGTTTTTCATAGCAAAGGAAACCATCAACAAAACAAAAAGGAATCGTACTGAATGAAAGAACATATTTACCAATGATATATCTGAAGGGGTTAATATCCCAAATTTATAAAAAACTCACTCAACTCAATTCCAAAAAAATAGACAACCCAATTAAAAAATGGGCAGAGGACATGAAGAGACATTTTTCTAAAAAGGACATACAGATGGCAAACAGACATATGAAAAAATGCACAACCTCACTAATCATTAGGGAAATGCAAATAAAAACCACGATGAGATACCACCTCACCCCAGTCAAAATGGCTATCATCAATAAATCAACAATTAACAAGTACTGGCGAGGATGTGGAGAAAAGGGAACCCTTGTGTACTGTTGGTAGAATGGCAGATTGGTGCAGCCACTATGGAAAACAGTATGGAGGTATCTCAAAAAACTATAAATGGAACTACCTTATGACCCAGCAATTCCACTCCCAGGTATCTATCTGGAGAAATTCAAAACTCTAATTTGAAAAAATGTATGCACCCCAATGTTTATTGCAGCACTATACACAATAGCCAAGACATGGAAACAACTGAAATGCCCATCTGTATACGACTGGATTAAGAAACTGTGGTACATTTATACAATGGAGTATTACGTAGTCATAAAGAAGGATGAAATCTTACCATTTGCAACAATATGGATGGACCTAGAGAACATTATGTTAAGTGAAATAAGTCAGACAGAAAAAGACAAATACCACATGATCTCATTTATATATGGAATCTAAAGAAAAGAATAAATGAATGAATTAATCAGAAACGGTCTCAGAGACGTAGAGGAAAAACTGAGGGTTGGTACATGGGAGGGGGAACGGGGATAAGGGGGAAAGTGAGGGGATTAGAAAGCACAATTGGTAACCACAAGATTGTCACAGGGATACAAAAGTCAATTTGGGGAATGCAATCAATAATGTAAATATTTTGTAGGGTATCTGATGTACACTTGTCCCATTAGGGAGACGACCTCAGGGAAGATGTAGATGCCTGATCACTGCAGTGTACACCTGAAGCTGAAGCTGAAGAATAATGAATGTCAACTACAATTTTATATATATATATATATATATATATGTATATAAAGAATAGTCTGTTAAAGAATAATCCTTATTTTGTGAGCTCCTTTCTATATCAAACATGGCCAGTATCTTCAAATTGTGTGTTTCTCCATTAACAAAAACAAAAAGACCAAACCCCCCAAAACAGTAATTAGAAAGTTTGATATTCTTCATAGAAGTTGAAACACTCTAATATTTGATAAGTGTTTTATTTTTATACTTTGGTGAATATGATCCACAACTTATTGTGACTCTTTGCTTTTAAGTTGGTTTTAGCAAGTAGTAGCATCAGAAATTGGTGCCATTCCTGAAAGAAGTCTTATTTATTAACACAAAAGTTCTCTTTTTCACTTTAATTTAGGTGCTGTTAAAAAGGTTTTGTTAAAAATTGGGAGCAGAATATCAAGATCTTTCTTACATGAAAAAAATCACTGTATTTCCAAGAGTTAACCTGGTAAAGTTGTTTCATCCTTGGGTAAGAACTTTTACTTTGTTTAGAACAACAAAAAGAAGGCTTAATCTCTGAATAATCTTGAATATACTTTTAAATATAATTTAATGGGAAAATGAGATAAGCCTTTTGATTTAAGGTTCTTTAATCAGTTTGGAAGCTTCTGAAAAATGATGAGATCTCTTGGCCAAAGTGCTATTTTGGAAGTGGATATCATGAGCAATAAAATATTTGAAAACCTTATTGTGAAAGAATCCAGTTAAAAGTGGCACAGTTATTAGTTAAAAGTAACAAAGTCTTATCAAGTTATTTGTACAAATGAATCTGTAGACAATGAGGAAATTGCACAAACTTTTTGAATACTTTCAGGAGTGATCATCACTTTGCAATGTGTATTACTTTTCTTTTTCTTATAGTAATATCAAAAATGGAGACTTTGCCAAATACAGCTTCCATTGACTCGTAAACAAAGGATGTGACATAACACAAATTCAATTTAAACAGTCTGATAATTCTAGTGTTTCTTGAGCACAAACATATTCTCATTTTGTATGATAATCCATGGGATCTCAGATGCTACTTCTTTTTGTATGTCTTTGAGGGTTAATTATTATCAAAAGTCTTGAACAAAAATAACAATGTTGACCTGTTGGATTGCAAAAATAACACTTGTTTGGTCATGTCAACAAAAATTTACAGCCTCAAAATTTTATTCATGTAGCATTATCCTTTCTATTAAAAGTTTATCCTTTCTATTAAAAGTTTACTCTCTATTTTAATTGTATAATTTATACTTATTTATTTTAGAAAATGGACTTTTTACATAAAAATGAAATAACAAGGACTATTTTCATATTTCATACTCATGAAGGACTTCTATTTACAATGCAAGAACATAAATACCTCACATAAAATTTTTACTTCCAAGTCTTTTTATTGATTAATTTGAGGGTTTGTGGGAACTATTTCCTTTATCAACTACATAAAATATAAAGTCATTATTTACTCGTCTAGGAAATGTTTAATTCAATGTGTTAGTAGAAATTAATTGTATCTCTAAAGTGTAGAAACACCAAATACAGTGCCATTCTTACTTACTTTCTTCTCCTTTTCCCTTCTTGTAGGAGACAAACTGCATTTAGAAGTACTGCTGTCAATCTTTGAAAAATACTGGAAAATGAGATTGGTATCAAAGAGTGGAAACTGAAAAATAAATCTTATTCCTCATAATATATAAAATACTGTTTTTAAGAAAGTATATATTTTTAAGCTCCACATAAAACACCAAGAAATACCACGAATGAGTTATTATAAAGGTAGCTTGTGGATGTGAAAATGTCATCCATTTAACATGGACACGTTAGTTTTGCTAGACTTTGATGTGATAACAAACAATCCCAAATTCTCAGCTTACAACAAGAAAAAAGTTTCTTTCTGATTCATGGCAGTAGCATGAATGAGAGTGGCTGCAGTCCCTACGTAGATATTTATTGCCTTCTCATGGCACCAAAAAAAAAAACAACAAAAAAAAACGTGCAGTAGTGAAATTACTTGATTGCTCTATTAGCTCATCTTCGAACTGGCATATATCATTTTTGCTATTTTATTTGCCAAAGTGAGTGATCTGGCTGAATCTAAGAAATAAAAACTATGGAAGTTATATATAAAACAGATGTAAGATGAGTAAAAAATGGAAGGAAGAAGGGAGACTGGTTGGGGATTTTAGGACACAGAAAACAACACAATGATGAGTCCCCTGGATTTTCTTTTTGCATCATATACCCCAGAGAGGATGTTGGAGAAAATGGCAATCCAGAAACATCAATGGGTGCAAACAGAAAAAAAAACCTGGCAAAGGCTTCCTGTCTCTAGCCAAAGGACAAAGAAAGGATAAGCCTAGCAAAACAGAAACTTTTAAAATATAATGGCTCAATTGTAGCTAAACAGACAAAAACATATACGGCTCCACCATCACCCACATGAGCAAGGGCCAAGTGGAGAACCTAGACTTCCACAATCACCAAGATTTTACAAGGAACTTTGCCTTCCCTTGGCCAAAGCAGTGTCAAAGAGAGTCAAGTAGAGAGTTAGGATTTTCATCCCTTCCAGGAACTAGTCGCCTTTAAATAGGCAATAACATAGAAGGTTTTGACATCACCAACCAACAGCATACAACTAACATTTACAGAACGCTCTAACCAATAACAGTAGAATGTACATTATTTTCAAGTGCCTGTGAACCATATGCCAAGATAAATTACATCCTGGGACGTAAAAGAAACCTTAATAAACTTAAAAAGAATTTTGATCACAGAGTGTATATCCTGACAACAGTGGAATAAGATGAGAAATCATTAATATCAAGATAATAGTCAAATAACCAGATACGTGGAAACAAAGTAAAACATTTCTAAATGATTTATAGGTACTTAAGGTAATCACAAGGGAAATAACACTATACACTGAACTGAAAGAAAATGAAAGTACGACATAAAAATTTGTTGTACACAGCTAAAGCATTACTGATAGGGAAAATTATAGTGCTAATGAATACATTAGAAAAGAAAAAAAAATCAAATCTACATTTAAACTCTTACCTTTTTCATCCAGAAAAAGAACAAAATAAACACAAAGCAAGCAGAAGGAAGAGAATAATGTCTTTTTTAAAAAAAATCAATGAATTTAAAATGTAAAACAATAGGAAAAATTAATGAAATACTGATTTAGTTTTTTTAAAAATCTATAAAATTTGAAGACCTCTAGCAAGACCACAAAGAAAAAAAATAGAAGATACAAATTTCGAATATCATAATGAGACAGTGGATATTGCCATAGGCCTGGAATACATACAATACTCATAAGAAAATCCTACAAAAAAATCTCTACACACATAGATTTGATACTTAGATTAAATTCATTAATTCCTCAAAAAACACAAACTACTACAACTCACCTAATTTGAAATGGCATTCATAATTTTTATAACTTCAAAAAAATTAAATAAACCCTGCAGCTCAGATAGTTTCACTGCAGAATTTTAACCAATCTCTAAAGAAGAGTTAACACCAATTCAATACAATGTGTTACAGAAAACAGAAGAGGAAACATTTTCCAACTAGTTTAATGATGCTATTATCACTCTGACTCCAAAATCAGTTAGAAAAAAGAATAAAAAAGATAATGACAGACCAATATTCTTCATGAATGTGGCAGAAGGCTGAAAAATGGTCACACAAAAGATATCCAGTCAAATTCCTGGAACTTGTGAATGTTAGCTGATTTAGAAAAAAACATATCTTGCAAATGTGATGAAGTTAAGGATCTTGCAATGAGTAGATAATCTCGTATTATCTGGATAGGTCCTGAATGCCAAGGCTAGTATCCATATCAGAGACAGACAGAGAGAGATTAGACACATACAGAGGGAAAGGCAATGAATACTGAAGCAGAGCTTGTAGTGATGCAGCCACTTGCCAAGGAATACTGGGCAGCCACCAGAAGCTACAGGAGACAAATAGTGTTATCTCTTCCAGAGCCTCTGGAGACAGTGCAGCTCTGCCAACACCTTGCTTCCAGACTTCTTACCTCCAGGACTGTGAGAGAATAAATTTGTTTTGTTTTAATCCATCAGGTTTGTGGTAATTTGTTATGCCAGCCCTAAAAAACTATTACAGAATTTGATACTGGGAAGTGGGGTGTTTCTTGAACAAATACTTAAAATGGGGAAGTGATTTTAAAATTTGATAATGAATAGAGGCTGGAAGAATTTTGAGAAACATGCTTTAAAAAGTCTAGATTGCCTTGACCAGATTGTTGGTAAAAATATGAATATTGAAGGCGCTTCTGGTGGGAGCTCAGAAGGAAGTGAGGAACATCACAGAGGAAGCTTCTATCACCTTAGATAATACATATATGGTATTAAACAGAATGTTAGTGGAAACATGCATGATAAAGGTGATTCTGCTAAGCATTCAGAAAGACATGAGGAATATGTTATTGGAAACTGGAAGAAAGGAGGTCCTTACTATATGCTGGCAAAATACTTTGCTGAATTGTGTCCTAAAGATGCGTGGAAGGCAGACATTACAAATAATGAACTTAGATATTTGACTGAGGATGTTTCCAACCAAATGTTCAAAGTGCAGCTTGGTTTCTTCTTGTTGCTTATAGTAAAATTCTAGAAAAGAGATAAGCAAAAAAGTGATGTGATCAAAAAGAAAAAAAAAAAAGAAATAGCACTTGATAACTTAAGAAATTCTCAGCCTATCTGGTTTCAAAGGATGTTAAAATTAGGAGATTTTTTTTTCACTATTAAAAGTTGCTCTGGAGAAAAGACTAAGGGTGTGGCTGGACAATCATTGCTGAAGACAGTAGGCATACAACTCAGGGGTACACCAACCATTTTAGTAGAAGTCAGGAATGCAGAGGGTTATCTAGGAAAAATCTGTGGATGACCCTCTTGGCCAATGGTACAAATCCCTATGACATATACTGAAGACCCACATGCCTTCTGAGAATGTTATACTAGCAGAATTATACCCAGGTTAGACTAAAAGGGACAGAGACTGTACAGAATTAAAGAAAGTTGTTGGACTCTTAGAATTCTACAGGCAGGAAGTAGGCTAACAAAATGATTCAGTGACAAACATGTGGTACCTTTCAAGAAAAAAAGAAGGATTACTCTGAGGATTGAATAATGGTTCTAGAAGAAAGGGCTATGAATACAATCAGAGACCCAAGCTGTCAGTGCAGAGGAGAGTTGCAGGGTCCAAGGTGGAGCCAGGAGCCCAGAGGGTGTCTCTCAAATCAGAGAATTATCCTCAGGTCTTGAAACCTATTGCAATTTGCCCTGTTGGATTCTGAACCTGTGTTGGACCAATGCTTCCTGTATCCCTTCAATTTTCTCTCTTGTGGAATGAGAATAGCTGCAACTACTATTTTGTGTCTATACTACCATTGTACTGAGAATGCAGATAACTTGTTTTCTAGTTTCACTGTTCCACAGATGGACAGGAAGTTTATTCCATGATGAATTATATATACCCAGACTCTCATAAAAAAATTGATTTAGATGATGAGATTTGGGACTTTTGAGTTTACGATACTTAGAGGAGGTTTGTGACTTGAGATTTTGGACCTAATGCTGTAGTGGGTGAATATTTGGGGGGATGTTGGAATTGGGTTAATGTATTTTGTATGTGAGATGAACATGAATCCTGGCGCACCAGAGAATAGACTGTTAGACTGAAAAAAATGACTCTCCAAATATATATTCCCTTCTTAATCCCCAGAACACTAACTTGTTTGGCAAAAAATGAATATAGTAGTTCTCCCTTACATGCAGGGGATACATTTCAAGACCCCCAATGGATGCCTGGAATGGCAGATAATACCAAACCCTACATATACTATTTTTTCTATACATATATACTCATGATAAAGTTTAATTTATAAAGCAGGCACAATAAGAGATTAACAATAGCTAATAATAAAATAGAACAATTATAATAATCTACTATAATAAAAGTTATGTGAATGTGGTCTCTCTCAGAATATCTCATTGTACTGTACCCACATTTTCACTTAAAGGAAGCACTTTACAGCTTCTCTTTGACATTCTGAATTTCCAGCATGACTACCCTTGCACTTTGGGGCCATTATTAAATAAAATAAGGGTTACTTGAACACAAGCACTGTGATACTGTGGCAGTTAATCTGATGACTGAGATGGCTACTCCGTGACTAATGTGTGGGTAGTGTATACAGCATGGATATGCTGAACAAAGGGATGATTCCTGTCCTGGGCAGGACTGAAAGGAATGGTGAGATTTCATCATGCTACTCAGTATAGTGCAAAATTTAAAACGTATGAATTATTTCTGGAATTTTCTGTTTAATATTTTTGAAGCACAGATGACCACGGGTAACTGAAACTATGAAAAGCAAAATCACAGATAACTTATCTGTATTAACTTATCTGAAACAAGATATAATTAAGTCAATGGTCTTGAGAGGACGTGCTCATCCTGGATTATTTGGGTAGGCCCTAAATGCCATCACAAGCATCTTGAAAAAGGAAACCGAGGGATTTTAGACACATCTATCAGAGAAAGCAATGTGAAGAAGGTGACAGAGATTAGAATGATGTAGCTCTTAGTCAAGGAATGACAAGGTGTGCTGGCACTCATAAAAAGTATAAAAGACAAGAAATGGATTCTCCTCCAGAGCCTCTGGGGGGACCATGACTCTGTTGATACCTGGATTTCGGGCTATGAGTTTGCAGTTAGTTGTGAAATGGTGAATTACATGGGGCCAAAAGTGAAATGCAGATTTTTTTTTTTCCAGTTAGAACCATAACAATGAAAAATTTAAGTGGATTATAGTGACTCAGTAAAAAAGTAAACTTGTATGCATTGAAAATGATGCTTAATTTGATTCAATGATAAATATTGAAAGGAGTTTATCACCTAAAAGTTTAATAAAACCGGTTCTTCAAAATGGGTGCTTCAATCTGAAAATTAATTTATGTTAGGTGGTTACTGCTATCAAAAAGATGACATGGAAATAATGTCCAGGCCACTAACACCTGGTTTAGAAGGCCACATGTAAGATTCACAGGTATATTAGTCAGGGTTCCCCAGAGAACCAAGCCAATAGAGTATTAATTCATTATGGGAACTGGCTCATGCAGTTACAGTGGCTGAGATGTTCCATGACTTACCATCTGCCAGAAAGCTGGGGGTGTAATGCAGATAAAATCTGAAAGCCTTAGAACAAGGAGTGCTGACGTCCAACAGCAGAAGAAGAGTGACGTTCCAGCTCAGGCAGAGAGAACAACTTTGCCCTTCCACTGCATTTTTGTTCTATCCTGGCTCTCAGTTGGTTGGTCCACCTGCACTGGTGAGGACAAATCTTCTTAGTCTATTGATTCAAATCCTAATCTCTTCCAGCAGCATCTTTACAGGCACACCAGAAATAATGTTTTAACCAACTGTCTGGCATCCCTTAGCCCCGGCAAGTAAACAGGTAAAATTAGCCATCACAATAGGGTACCTGAAAATTACTTTCCTTTTACCTCTCAGCTGGAACACTGTTTTGGCTGATCATTTACTGGTACATTCAATGAGTGCTTCTCAATCTTGGCTACATGTTGTAATTACCAAGAAGATTTTTAAAAATGATTATGTCTCACTCCATTTATTCTTATTTAATAGTCTGGGATGTGACTCGACTTGAGTATGAGCATGTTTTAAAATAAATCAGGTGATTTTTTTTATACACAGCCAAACAGATAATCACTGAATTATAGTTTGCATCCCATAGCTCACCAAGTTTATTACTGGTGAGAGCCCCACAGACATTTCCCCTACTGGAGCCAATGTTGTGGCTGAACTGGCCCTTGTGTCTATTATCATTTAAGATGTACCTCAATGACAACCACCAGGGAATTAGAAAAATCAATGTTTGTTACTCACAAGTCCTGCATCGTATATGGCGTGCCTTGGTCCAGACAGTGAGGTCACAGGTAGAGAGAGAAACAGTGTACCTTGGTTCTGCCTTCCTTTTCTTGGATTGAGGATGGGGGGGTCTATGGTTTCATGGGTTCACTCTTTATTGGTCAATTTAAAAAAAAAGAGACAGAGAGGGATTTAGGGTATGGGGCCACAAGTTGTCAGTTATCTAGGTTTCCCAGAGCTTTCTAAAAGGAGAACTTTATGGGTGGGACAGCTTTGTCCCTTATTTACTTATTTAGCTAGAAGTAACGTTATCCTCCTACAGCTGGCAATTGGTTTATTCTATTTGAGATGGATATCTTTGAAATGGATACCTTGGTGATCAAAATCTTAATGTTGAGCACTTACATTACAACAAAAAAGCTTATTGGCTGGTATGTAAACTGTACCTGGGTTTTAGCTAAGAAGGAAGTCACTGAGCATGAGGAATTTTCCAGAAGCCTTGACATTCTCATTGGCCACCATTCTTCAGTTGCTGAATCTCAATGCTCTGGAAAGGAAGGGAAGGGGATGTGAGTTTCTCTTGTGAAATCTGCAGGGGCTAAGAAGTACTGAAGAAAAACTGGCCTATCTGAAAAATGTTGCTGTCTTGGTGAAGAAGTCAGACATGCAAAGACCTGACCAATTAGAGAAAAATTACTGGACATGAGTGTCTTGAGGGACTTCAAGGAAGTATAAGCTGACATCTGGGGCCAACAAGAATGATACGTAATTAAAAGATAATAAGAGTGATAATAAAGGATTAGCTTCACCACCACCGCTACCATCACCATCAGAGTTTCATAAATGCTACTACCTAACCCTCCAGAGCTGAGATTAAATCCCAAAAGACTCCTGAAGCTCAATGAAAGAATTCCTGTATATAACTGAAAAAAATTAGGTTGACTAACTTTCCCCTAACCTGAATTATGTTACATTGTGACCTCTGGTTTAAGTAATGACTAGAGTTAGACTTCAAATTCAATTATAAAAAAATAAAGTGTACTGAATTTTTTTGAATCTGTTTTTTAAAGGTTTCTTAACTCAAAGGTTAACTTTGAGTAAATTTGCCATCCTTTAGTATGTTTTAACATAAGATTTAGTAAATATGCTATTTTTCCAAGTGTTATTTGACCATCAATAGCTGTTCACTATTTTCAGAGTCCTATATTAAAGGCCAAATTCAAAATTTACCAAGTACATAAGGATTTAATGGATTTGGTTAATTTTCATAATTTTAAATGTTATAATCAAAACATATTTTGTCAGCTGTTTCTTAAGAGATGAATATAAATTGCTCTTTTATATTCATTTATGTTTTTCATACATAAAAGCTGCTCTTAATCATCTTTCCTCCAATCCTGCTGTCATAGAGATAGAAAACAGTTTAAAACACTTTTAGTCTCCACAGGTGACTTAAAACTATCAAATGACCTAGAGGTAAAACACATTATGTCCTATTACTAAACCCCAGGAGTCACTAATGTTTCTTTTAGCATAATAAAATAATAGAATCCACTTTTCTTGCTAAGAATATGATGAAATTCACTTATCTGACTCATTGAGAACTTTGCCTCATTTATATTTTTATTGTCTCTGTTTCATGAGTATGAAAGTGAATTCCTAAGTACAATAACCAGCCTGGAAATAGTGTTTTCAAACTATATATAATGTTCCTTTAAAAAGAAGCTAATGCAGTGTAGAAGATAAGGGCAGACCTCAGACCAAATAGTGCAATATGACACTGTCCTTCAATTTCCCTTACCCTCTCTGCTTTTCCTAGCCTCCTCTCCCTGAGCATAACAGATCATAAAACTGCCTTCATACTTCCCACTATAGTCACTTCTGACTCAAGAATAGCCCAGGTTCTGACCTTTTCCATTTCTCAATTTAGTTTACTTAACAAGTAGTCAGGATCTGCTCAGAAACAGATCATTCTTCCTAAGGTATCAATGGATGAAAAAAACAAACAAAAAAAACTACTGCCTTCCTTTGCTGAAATAATGTTTGCAATGCAGGTATCATTTTATAAAGGATGACCCACAAAAAGAGTTTTACCTAGACCTGTGGTAAAATGCAGACCACTCTGATTTTGGTTCAATTTTCAATTAAAAGATCAAAAGATACAAATGTGGCATACCAGTTAATAATAGTAAAAATCGATAGCTCGTACTTTCACTATGAAGCTATGTGTTGAAGTTTATTTTCTTTTCCAGTAAATTTACGTACCAAATATCCTTAAACTTAGATTTATTGTTTCTTTAAATATTTAGGCAAAAAATCTTAAATTCTTATGTCAAACTACATACATTTAAGAGGAGATTCTGCATATAATCTAAGTGTTAGAATTAAGCAAATTTTTTAAAATTGAAAGTTCTACTTTAACATTAAATGTTTGTATCTTCAAAATAATATTTGCCAGTATTTACAAGATGCCTGAGAAACGCAGACCTCGAAAATTTAATTTACTCATATTTTTCTTTTTTCATGAACTTTATTGCTAGAGTTACCTAGGCTTAGATAATGTTGTATTTAAAGAAAAAAATCACTAATTGTAATAAACACCTATGAAAACGCCTAAGTTTCTTTTATGGCACAGCTAGAAGACAAGGAATAAATAAATTGGGGATAAATAGGAAAGTCAATGTAACTAATACCCCACTATTACAAGAATAGGTATAAAAACTAATAACTAAATGGTAATTGAAAAGGAAAGAAAACATATCTGATTAGCTCTTTAAATAGCATAATACAGTTTAATACTTAAAAGTCATCTGAAACTTAACGTGTTGGAAAAGACATTTGCTCTCCTTGCACTCCCATCCCATATGCGTTGCTTCTTCAGTTTTTCCCATCTTGGAAAATGGCACTGATTTTCATATTGTCATTCAATCCCAAATCCTTTAAGTTGTCTTGAATACTTTCAATCACATTGCATATTCAGTTCTTCAACAAGTCCTCTAAATATTTCCTCAATTTGCTCGTTTTTCATCACCCCCAGTGTTCTGTCCTTATCCAAACTACATCCATTTCCCCCAGTTATGCAATTGCAATGTCTTCCTAATGATTCTCAGTGTTTCAATTCTTTCCACCAACAGACACTTTTCTACACAGCAGCCAGAAGGATCATGTATAAATATAAATCAGATCACACATTCCTCTGCTCAGATCCTGCTGTATCTTCTTATCCACTCAGAGTAAAAGCCAAACTTGACCTCACGTAAGTGGCTCTGCATAACCCAACTCATGACCAGCCCTCCAATCTTGTCCCTTATGAGTTTCTGGTTTATGCACTTCTTGGCCACACTCATTTTTTTGTTGCTCTTTCAATAGGCTAAGCTGATTCTGACTTCAGAATTTGCACTTCATTTCTTCTTCTTTTTAAAAAAATTTCTTCTTTGCTTGGAATTCTCTTCTCCCAATTCTCCATTCCTTTATTTTATCCAGAGTTCTGTTCATAGTATCATTTATAGACAGAGGATTTGCTTGATTATCCCAGGTAAATATCTCTAGTCCTTGCCCTGATTTATTTCCTACAAATAACTTATCAACTTAGTATTATGTTTTTCCTATATTTGTTTATATGCTTATTATTTGCTCCCTCAACTAGGTCATAAACTGCATGGAGGATTTTGGCTATTGGACCATTATTTGTTTCCTCAGGAACAATGCATAACTGAGTAAATACTCATTAAATGTTTATTGATTAACTACCTGAATGAGTAAACTACAGCAGGCTTGGCCTCTCACATGCATCACCAAGTCTCCAGCCTTTTATTTCAGCACCACATAGCAAAACTTACTTGGCTGACAGTAAATAATTGTATTGTATATTAAGCTGCATGACTTGTCTTTAGTTTCAGGTGTAAGGCTAACATATTAATATTTATTTGAAGAAAACATTTTATATCTAATCATTTCAATACAAAATAATGATCAGTAAGAGAATGATTCATTTTAAGTTAGCTGAGAGGATGGATGGCACAGCTCTACAAATGACGATGCTGGGTACAATATTAATAAACTAGTTTTATTTTCTGATAAATATAAAATCTTAGCATATAAATATGACAAGTTATGCAGCACACATCCAGCAACATTAGTATCAGCAGGCAAAGAAAACTCAACTTCTTACCAGAGGTACTTTAAAGAGATAAATTTAAGTATTCCTAAATAACTGGTGTATGAAATTTAGTTCCAAACCATCTAAATTTTAGAAATACAAAGCAACATATGAGATCAGTGGTTCTAAACTGGGGATGACTTTGCCCACCAGGAGACATCAGTCATATCTGCAGACATTTTTGGTTGTCATAACTTGGGGTGTCACTGGCATCTAATCGAGAGAGAGAATAGGATATGACTAAACATCTCACAATGTACTCCACAGCAAATTATCTGGACCAAAGTATTTATATTGTCAAGGATGCGAAACTGTTAGACTGGTGAGGCTTTAAATTTGAGTTTTTCTTTAAGTTTTGAAACTTCTTCAAAACTTCTGTTTACAACTTTACATGTATGATCTCTAAGCTTCAGACATCCAGTGCTCTCTCATACCCTTCTTGTCTAAGTCGTACAAATTCAAAGTAACTGCTCCTTCGCTTAATTTTCCGCTACTCCCTCTGAAAATATGGTCACTGATAGAACAATTATTTAGTTCTGAAGATGCTGGAAGCCCATGCTGGCTATTTTTCTTTCTATGATGTTATTTGATTATTTCATTACTGACACAAATATCTTTTTGCAGAATGGTTCATCGTCTTTTTCCCAAAACAGAATTTGCTCTAAAACGACTATTGAGAACTGATTAAGTATCCATTCAAAATTTTCAACTACATTAAGTAAACTGAACCATGTTCATTATAGAATTATTTGATTTTAAGTTTTTATGAAATGAAGAACTATTTTCTGTTCCAATACATTTAGTATTTCTCTGTTATTGGATAAAAAGAAGCTTTGCTGTTGAGGAACTTCTTTCATTTCTCAGATTCAGCATTATGAGTAAACTTGTTGACTTAATCTGGAATAAATAGGGGATGATATGTTCACAGGTAGAATTAATTCTAGATAATCCCGTGACTTTTATAGTATCTTAGATGTACTTTAGAATTAAGAATAAAATGCCTTAAGATTTCATATCACCTAATGTGTTACATGGTGTATTTAAGTGCATTATATATATTACGTTTCACATAGTGAACAAAACAACTGAGTTTTGTTTCAATCAGACCTAGGTTAAGTCCATGCTCAATCATTTACTTGTGTGACTGGGAGCCCTTATTTAGCTACTGGGAGCTCTACTTTCTTAATCTGATATTATTTTATGGTGTATTATTTAAAAAAAGAAAAATAAGATAATCAATGTAAACTGTCTCACATGGTCCCTGACAGGAAGAACATAATACATAGGAGTGGGTATTATTAATATGTAAGAATTTGATTTTATGATGAAGCTGTAAGGTTCATAATTCTTTAGAGAATTTGGTAAGAACCTTTGTATCATATTGCGGCCCATATTACCTCCTGGTACAGACGTAAATACCCTAAAACATTCATTCATTCAATAATTATTATTGAGTATCTTATATGTACAAGTTGTGTTCAAAAGACATGGTGAATGTTTAAGTGAAAAAAATTATTACAGTAAAAGACACATTGCCATTAATCCTCCTCAAAATACACCCCTCGCTTTGAACACACTTATCTCTTCGTTGTTGCCACTTTCTGATGCAGTTCTGGAAGTCCTCTATTGTGAGTTTCTTTACATCATCCTCCATCATGACAAAGCTCCATGTCACACATTGCTTCTGGTACGGCAATTTCTGTCAAGTAAAAACATTAGAGTGACCCCTCATCCACCTTATTCACCGGATCTGGCACCATTAGACTTCTCACTCTTCCTGAAAGTCAAAATGACCATGAAAGATAAATGTTTTGAATATATTCAAGACATTAAGGCAGCAACAACAGTGCAACTAAAGACAATCACAAAACATGACTTCGAGAACTGTTTCAGAAAGTGGCAAGAACAATGAAATAAGTGTGTTCGAAGCGAGGGAGAGTATTTTGAGGGGCATTAATAACAATGTGTCTTTTACTGTAATACATTTTCTTACTTAGATGTTCACCATATTGTTTGATCACACCTTTGTATAAGAAAGCAAAAGTAGACAAAACCTCAACCTCTTGTAGATGAAGGAAACAGATAATAAACAGATTTTAAAAGGTACAATTTGATACATAGAAAAAATACGTAGTGCATTAGATGACAAAAATTAAGCAGAAAAGGTTGGGATTTCTTGGGGCTTTATGTTTATATTAATCTCAAATTACTTTCTATGTATAATGTGAGATAGGGGTCAAGATTCACTTTTTTCCATATGTGGGTATTGAGTTATTTCAGTTTTTTTCCCTTCAAGCACTTCACTTTCCCCATTGTTTTGTTTTCAACTTTTATAAATAGATGGATGAAATAGATAGATAGATAGATAGATATCTCATAAGTATGGATTGATTTCTGATCTCTCTTTTCTGTTTTATTGATCTATTTGTCTTTCTTTATGCCAGTATCACACAGGAAGGGTGCTTAAATATGAAAAACACTTAAATGTCAAATATGTGTGAAATGTGTTACATTTGCCATATGATTCACCTAATTTTATTTAGACTTAAAGATTTTGAAATAAAACATCAAAATAGCAGGTATTATTTTGATGACTGAGTGTATTACTGAGGGTATGAATAAAATAAATTTCTCACCTCTCTTTAAGATAAACAAATTTCATACAAGTGCAATTCTTGAATAAACATTAAGCAAATGAAAGGCTGATTGATGATACTTGATATAGACAATATTTTCTTTGTCATTATTTTTCATGGACCATTTGTAACGATCAACTAAAAAATGTAAAAAACTGGAGAAAAGAGATTCTAGAATATTAGCCACAACTGAATATTTTATAAGAGAGTAGAAATCCCTAGAACAGCTAATTGCATAAATACATGCTGTATGAATTGATGCACGAATAAATAAATGAGTGTTCTTGAAATATAGATTGCTCTGACCATAATCTACAATAATATGATTGGCATTACAGGCTACTTCCATATAATGATGAAGACTGAGCATCCTGACATAATATGACAATTATAATAAATTTACATTTTTGAAACGAGATGTGAATATGTATTATTTCTCTATGTTTATCTTTATTTCACCTCACACAACTATATAAGGCAGTAAACATTCAAACTCTTCTATTTCCAAAATTTCTT
Organism: Rhinolophus sinicus; assembly: GCF_057876585.1. Taxonomy (NCBI): domain Eukaryota; kingdom Metazoa; phylum Chordata; class Mammalia; order Chiroptera; family Rhinolophidae; genus Rhinolophus; species Rhinolophus sinicus. The sequence continues at coordinate 39,406,771 of NC_142507.1, forward strand.
TCCATCTCTTTAAGGTGTTGTTGTATAAGAAACAAAACAAAACAAAACAAAACACACATAAAACAAAAAACAAACAAACAACAAAAAACAAAAAAAACCTGTCTTATATTGACTTATCTTTCTCTATATACACTCACAACTCATACTGTTTCTCAACTTATACTAAAAAAAAAGTAACATCTTTCTATAATTCTTGGGATATTGACTAATTCCAAGTCAGTTATGTGTTCACAGTGTAATAGAATCATAATGTATTTCTTTTTGAACTTCGGATTTAGTTCAGACTTTGGTACATGGAATTACAACAACAGCAAAAAACTCAACATCTGAAGGGTTGCAAGTCATAATATTTTTTACCTTTATTATCATAACATCTCTTTACAAATTCATAAATAAGTGAGAATAAACATACACTGTTCCCTGACAAGTTTGTCAGTGCAATAGACATTTATAACAAGTAAATTGCCAAGAAAACATTTACAATAAAGATGATTTTGAACATTTAAAACAGAAATAAAAATTTCCAGGGCATAAAATTTTTATAGTACAGACTTAAGAAGAACCTTTGTCATTTGAAGAATTAAGTTTGTTGACAATTTCTAAACAACAAAAACTTATCAACTACAATTGACTGCAATATTGTAGAGCTCAACCCTATGGACAGCCTAACTTTCCTTCCTTAGTTGCTAAATCTTTCCTAGTAGTTATAAAGTTCACTTATCATACAGATGATGCTTCATAAAAAATATTCTACACAACACCCTTGGACAGTCATTAGATACTATAGACTTTCAAGCTAATGAGAAAGTTAAATACAATATTTGTGAAGCTTGAAATGTGTGAAATTTTGAAACATCAATGTTGACAATTGTTTCAAGGATCTATAAACATGAGAAAAAAATTACCATTTGAAATGTTCTAATTGGCTGAAAGTCATTTTTCTAATAACATTTTTGGTTAAAAACTGAGGAGAGATAAAATTGGCATGGATGGTGTCTACTTCAGGAAGAACCATCCTTCTGAAATTTAACTAAGAGGTTACTGAAAGTTTAAATCCAATAGAAGACAATATTCATTCCCTTTATTTCCCCCAGTAGTCATGGTGATTTTCTCCCAGCAGTAATCAGCAGTCATGGTGATTTTTAGTTAGTCTGTACATATTGTTTAAATGAGCAGTCTGAGAAGGTGCTAAAGGAAATTTAGGACTTTCTAAATTGAGAAAACAGAAAAGAAGGGCATATGGCACATGTATTCTAACGTGTATCAAGGCTTTGCCTTTCTGGCAGTGTGGAGGTTCCTCAAAAAATTACAAATAGAATTACCATATGACCCAGCAATCCCTCTCCTGGGTATCTATCCAAAAATATTGAAAACATTTACCCATAAAGACAAGTGTGCTCTAATGTTCATTGCAGCTTTGTTTATGGTGGCCAAGACATGGAAACAATCAAAATGTCCTTCAATAGATGAATGGATAAAGAAGTTGTAGTATATATACACAATGGAATACCATTTGGCGGTAAGAAAAGATGAAATAGGACCATTTGTGAAAACATGAATGGATCTTAAGATTACAATGCTAAGCAAAATAAATCAGACAGAAAACATAGAGAACCATATAATTTCACTGATATGTGGTATATACACTGAAAACAACAAAAGAACAAGACAAACAACTGAAAGAACAAAAACTCATAGACATAGACAGTAGTTTAGGAGTCACCAGAGGGTAAGGTGGGAGGGGGGAGAGGGCTCTAGAAGAGGGTAAATGGGGTCTAATATATGGTGATGGAAAGAGAACTGATTCTGGGTAGGAAACGCACAAGGTGAGATACAGATAATGTATTACTGAATTGTACACCTGAAATCTATGTAAGTTTACTAACAATTGTCACCCCAATAAACTTTTATTTAAGAAAAAAAAAAAAAGACTGTGCCTTTCTGAGTACTGATCACAGCTGAATCCTGGAAATAAAGCGGTAGAGAGCGTTAGACATTCCTTTAGTAATTCATGATAAAATCTATTCATTTATTTAAAAAAATTAATTGTTGAACACTCTCCAATAAGTTTTTGGTACTGTGCAAGTTGCTGGTAAACAGAACAAGAAAAGGTACCCATCTTTTAGGAAATCACCAACTCATGTAGATATCAAATTAGTAAATGATATTTGCAACTTAATGCTTTAGGTACTATAATAAAATAATGAGGATATCAGAAACATGGTGGCATGAAGGATCCTCCTTGATCTCTCTCCTTGAAGTTACAAGTTGAACAGCTATAATTCAACAAAGGAGTCCCTGTGAAATACACAAATACAACTGAGAAATCTGCACATCAAAACATCTGAAGGTGGACTAATCAGGGTGAACAGGGGAAGAGGGAAGAGAGAAGACCACATACAAGTGTCACAGATGCATATTTGATCTCACCGTGGTCCCAGGAGAGGGGAGGATTGAGACTGCCTGTGTACTCTCTGTGGCTCCCACAAGCTTACCTGAGGGATCAACATACAGTATGGTGAAGTCAGTGACCTGGGGAGAAACTAAATACAGAGGTGAGACAGCTGTGGTCTGGAAACCCTCACTACCAGGCAGAAAACAAAACCATGGAGCCTAGCTGCCTCTCCCCACCGTCTCAGAGCTTGCCTCCCCACACCCTCCCAGAGCTAGCAATGAGCCTTAGAAGAAACTGTAGCAGAGTGTCAGGTTAAAGGGTGTCAGGTTAAAATTTTCCACCACGAGGCCTGCATTGCAGAAATACTGGAGGGGGTATTCTATCAGAAACAAAAAGACAAAATAATACAAAACTATGAGTAAGATGGCTAATAGACAGACAGAAGCAAAAAATGGCAACCCCTACACAAAATAGGGCACTATACACTTAAATATAACACAAAGGTTAAAGGAGACAAAATCATGAAAAAAGAAAAAAGAAGACAATTTACTACTGTAACTTGGAAATGAATTCACAGCATAAATAAGGATAATTTGGGACAACAAAAACATAAAAGGGGAGGGGATAAAGGTCTGAATTTGCAAAGGGGAATGGAAATAAGAAGTGTGCTAAAGAAAAAGGATTACTGTATATAAGAAGCTTTCTTTTACATAAGCTTGCTGATAACCACTCAAAAAAGAAATCCAGAATTGAGACACAAAGCATAAAAAAAGAGGAAACATAGGGAAAAATCATGGAATACCAGCAAGCTAAAATAACACTCAGAAACACAAAAGCACAGAAACAATGGAGACACCGAGCTACCAGAAAACAAAAGATAAAATGTTTAGAGGAAATTCTCATATACCAAGTATCATCCTAAATGTAAATGGACTGAACTCATCAATAAAAAGGCACAGAGTAGCACATTGGATGAAAAAACCAAAAGTAAACCCCCCCATATGCTGCCTCCAAGAGACACGTCTCAGCTGCAAGGATAAATATAGACTCAAAGTAAAGGGATGGAAAATGATATTCCAAACAAATGGCATCCAGAGAAAAGTTGCCATGCTTATATCTGATGAAATAGACTTTAAGATAAAAAAAGGTAACCCAGGACAAAGATGAACATTTCATAATGATGAAGGGGACAATATAAAAAGAAGATATAACACTTATTAATATATATGCTCCCAATCAGGGAACACCAAAATATATAAAGCAACTAAAGGAGGAAGCTGACAAAAACACACTTATAGTGGGGGACCTAAATACACCATTGACAGCTATGGATAGATCATCCAAACAGAAAACCAATAAGGAAATATCAGCTTTAAATGACACATTTGACCAAATGGACATAATCAACATTTACAGAGCCTTTCTTCCCAGAACACCAGACTGTACATTCTTTTCTAGTGTACATGGAACATTCTCAAGGATATACCATATGTTGGGACACAAAACTAGCCTCAACAAATTTAAGATTAAAATCATAACAACCATGTGCTCCAACCAAATTCTTTGAAATTGTATATCAACTGCAAAAAGAAAGCAGGGAAACAACAAATATGTGGAGATTAAACAATATATTATGAAAGAACAACTGGGTCAAAAAGAAATAAAAGGGGATAGCAAAAGATACATAGAAACAAATGAAAATGAAAACACAACATACCAAAATTATTGGGATACTGCGAAAACAGTAATAAGAGGGAAATTTTATAATTACAGGCCTATCTTAAGAAACAAGAAAAATCCCAGATAAAAAACATAACGTATCTTAAAGAACTAGGAAAAAAAAAAAAGAAAGAAAGAAAGAAAAGAAAAGAAAAAAGAATCCTAGGTCAGTAGAAGGAAGAAAATGATAAAAATTAGAGCAGAATTAAATGAAATAGTGAACAAAAAGACAATAGGGAAAAATAATGCAACAAAGAACTGGTGCTTTGAAAAGATTAATAAAATTAACAAACCGCTGGCTAGACTCACTAAGGAAAAAAGAAAATACACAAATAAGCAAAATCATAAATGAAAGTGGAGAAGCTATGACAATACCACAGAAATACAAAGGATCATACAAGAATACTATGAATGAATGACTGTCTACCACCAAATTAAATGACCTAGAAGAAATGGATACGTTCTTAGAAACATATAACTTCCCTAGACTGAATCACAAAAAATTGAGAAATCTAAGTAGACTAATCAACAGAAAGGAAATTGAAACAATCATCCAAAACCTCCCCAAAAGGAAAAGTCCATGACCAGACAGCCCCATTCTACCAAACATTCAAAAAGATTTAATACTTGTCCTCCTCAAACTCTTCTAAAAAATTGAAAAAGAGGCAGTACTTTCTAACTCATTTTATGAGGCCAACATTACCCTGATACCAAAACCTGGCAAGGATAACACACACAAAAAAGAAAACTACAGACCAATATCTCTGATGAATACAGATACAAAAATCATAAACAAAATACTAACAAATCAAATACAACAATACATGAAAAAGACTATGCATCATAATCAAATACCTTTCATTCTGGGGCATAAGGATGATGCAACATACACAAATTGATCAATAAATATAAATATAATAAATATAAATATAATAAAGGATAAAAATTATATGATTATATCAGTAAATGCAGAAAAGCATTTGACAAGCTAAAACATCCATTTATGGATATAGAAGGAAAGTCCTCAACATAATAAAGGCCACATATGACAAACTCTCAGCTAATGTCAAACTTAATGGTGCAAAACTGAAAGCTTTTCCTCTAAAATCAGGAAAAAGATAGAGATGACCCCTTTCACTAGTGTTATTCAACATAGTATTAGAATTTCTAGCTAGAGCAATCAGGCAAGAGAAAGAAATAAAAGATATCGAAATTGGGAATGAAGGAGTTAAATTTTCACTTTTTGCAGATGACATGATTCTTTATTTAGAAAACCCTAAAGACTCCACCAAAAAAAAAAAAAAAATAGAAACAATAAATAAAAACAGTAAAGGTACAGGATACAAAATCAGTGTACAAAAGTCCATTGTGTTCCTATCTACTAACAACAAAATTGAAGAAAAAGAAATGAAAAAAAATTCATTTTGCAATTGCAGCAAAAAGAATAAAATACCAGGAATAAATTTAACAAAATATGTGAAGGACCTATACACTGAAAACTATAAGACATTGTTAAAAGAAATTGAAGAAGACGCAAAGAAACGGAAAGATATACTGTATTCATGGATTGGAAGAATCCACATAGTTAAAATGACCATACTACCCAAAGCAATATACAGGTTTAATGCAATCCCCATCAAAATTCCAAAGGCATTTTTAAAAGAAATAGAACAAAAGGTCATCAGACTGGTATGGAATCCAAAAGAGTCCAAATAGCCAAAGCAATCCTAAGAAAAAAGAACAATGCTGGAGGTATCACACTCCCTGACTTCAATTATACTACAAAACAGCATGATATTGGGAAAAAAACATGCACACAGACCAGTGGAACAGAATTGAGAACCCAGAAATAGACCCACATATATATGGGCAAATCATTTTTGACAATGGAGCCAAAAACATACAATGGAGAAAGAAAGCCTCTTCAATTAATATTACTGGGGAAATCAGAAAGCCACATGCAAAAGAATGAAACTAGAAAGCTATCTGTCACTATATTCCAAAATAAACTCAAAATGAGTCAAAGACCTAAAAATAAGACCTGAAGTAATACGTTGCATGGAAGACAGCATAGGTACTAAGCTTAGGGATCTTGGGTTCAGAGGGATTTTATGAATTTGACCTCAAAGGCAAGGGAAGTAAAAACAAAAATAAATGAATGAGACTATATCAAATGAACAGGCTTCTGTGCAGCAAAAGAAACTGTCAGCAAAACAAAGGGACAACCAATCAAATGGGAGAAGATATTTGCAAACAACACATCAGCTAAGGGGCTAATATCCAAAACACATAAAGAACTCATACAACTCAACAACAACAAAAAAACAAGAAGTCCTATTAAAAAATAGGCAGAGGACCTGAACAGACAGTTCTCCCAAGAAGACATAAAATGGTCAACAGATATATGAAAATATGCTCAACTTCACTAGCTATTAGGGAAATTGCAAATCCAAAACACAATGAGATACCCTCACAACTGTTAGAATAGCTATTATCAACAAGACAAATAATAACAAGTGTCGGAGACGCTGTGGAGAAAAAGGAACCCTCATATACTGCTGGTGGAATGTAAATTAGTACTATGAAAAATAGTATGCAGATTCCTCAAAAAATTAAGAATAGAATTACCATACTACCCAGCAATCTTTCTTCTGGGTACGCACACCAAAAAATCTGAAAAGATTTATCTGTAAAGATATTTGTAACCTTATACTCATTGCAACATTATTCACAGTGGCCAAAACATGGAAACAACCAATGTGTCCTTCCATAGATGATTAGATAAAGCAGACGCAGTGCATATACACAATGAAATATTACTCAGCTATAAGAAAAGATGAAATATTGCCATTTGTGACAATATGAATTGATCTTGAGAGTATCATGCTAAGCAAAATAGGTCAGATAGAAAAAGTCAAGAACCATGATTTCACTCATATATGGGATATAAAACTGAAAGCAACAAACAAACAAAACAAACAAAAACTCATAGACACATACAACCATTTAGTGGTTACCAGAGGGTATAGGGGTAGAGGGGGTGGTAGAAGAAGGTAACGGGGGTCAAATATATGGTGATGGAAGAACTGACTTTGGGGAACTCACAATGCAATGTATAGATGACATGTTATAGAATTATATACTTGAAACCTATATAATTTTACTAACCTACATCACCTCAATAAATTTAATAAAATTATTTTTAAAAATAATGCAAGTGGAATAAAGACAATGAACAAAATCTGATTAATCCTATTTGAGAGTGAGTTGGTGGGAACAGAGAAAATTTCACAAAGATGAAGTTTGAGTTCATTTTAAAGAGACAAAAGGATTTTGCAAGATGTAGTATAAAGAGAAGGACCTTTGAGAATGAGGAAATGCCCACAAGTATCTTCTTGACTGACCATAAAAATGTGAGTTTAAAAAGCTAACATGTCCTTCTGATGTAATGTTTCTTTTCTATAGAGGTCATTAATATGCAATCTAATTAGAAATACAGTATCCCCTAAATTTAAGTGTGGAAACTATTAAAGCATTTTCATTATCTCCTTTACCTGGAGCCTGTTAAACATTAAGCAAACAAGAATATAATCACATAATGTGGAACATGTTACTGGTGATTCCTGTGTTATTTCTTAGTAACGAATTTTCTTTATGCACAGGTATTAGTAGTCTGATCACATATGTCAAGAACAAAGAGTCACATTTCTAACATGACATTGAAAGCAATCGTGGGGTAGTTTCAGCCTACAATCTTCTGAAATATTGTGGAACTTCTTTACATTAACCTGTGCACTATTAAGCTCATACATTTTGTTACTAGAATTTCACAGATCAAATTTGCATACTAGTTGGCATTTACTCTCTCTCAGATTTACTAATCTAATAAATAACTTTTTTTTTTTTTTAAATCATAACACATATAGGTAACTGAGTTGTTTCCAATTTGGGAGGAAAAATAATGTAGCTTCTCAAGGTATAATATTAAGGCCCTCAACTACCAGGATTAACAGGCAAATATGTCTTCTTTCCCCAACCCCCAGACTCTTCCCTGGTATGTCCATGCTTCTGCAGGTGGGGTGAGTGTCAGTATTCAAATGTATTGCCTTGATGGTGGTGGACTATGAACTTGCATGTGTTATCCTCCATTACCGCTCTTTGTTGCTGTTGCATGTTCAAAAGACGGAGGTCTGGAGTCACTGTTGGAGCATAAATGTGTAAAGAGATTGCCCTTTATATCACTCACTTTAAGCGATCAATGCCTTCTGAAAAATCCACAAGTCTTGTGTGATATGCCTGGGCAAGTCTTCCTTCTTGCATTTCTTCTGCAATTGATGCAATAGCCTGTTGCTCTTTCAGATGCTGTTCTTGTTGTGCTCTTGGTTTTGCTAAAGATATAAATGGAAATTTATGTTTATGAATGAAAGAGTCAATTCATTCATATTGATAATCTAGCAAGAGATCCATTTGCTTTTTTTTAAATTTTGTGTTCTCAGAGAGCCGAATCAAGAATGACTGTACTGACCGAGAACTCTTCATATGGAGCAGAGAACAACACACAGAAGGCGTCATTTTTGGTGGTGTAGACTGATGGCAGAAAGGCTGGCCTCAGTCACAACTCTGACAATGAAATAAAGAAAAATCTGGAGGTGTCAAAATCCATACTTGAAGCTATAGATTTCCCCAGACAATTTAATTTCTTAAATATAAAAATAAACAAAATACAATCCCTTGCACTACAGGAGCTTATAATTGAGTTGAATATGCAGAAAGACACTGAGTAAAAGGTAGCAAAAACATATAGGTGGTGGTGGCAGTGGGGAGGGAAGGTGATGAATAGAGCAAAATTAGTATCAAGCAAGCAAGGGAAAAGGCCCCAAATTAGCACATGGGCATTACGTTTTGGAAGCACTGATTGAAATTCTGTCTCAGAAACATGACATTGTTGATGCTATATGCTCCCAAGGTCCCCTTCACTGGATCCGTGCGCCTTCATCCAGCCATTGAGTATTGACTCAGAGCATTGCCCTCATCTAAACTGGTGATGTCTCTCCAAGGAGTTTACTCCACAGTAACATTTCAATGACAGACTGACTCTGGGATACAAAGACAACTTCCCTCCTGGCCCTCCTGGCTCCTAGTGGAACCTTTGCTCTCTTCTGGACAGCATTTCTGTAATACATTACTTCTACAATAATGGCCATCTAAGACTGTGTTATTTAGAATCCTGACCTAGGATAATGCCAAAAATTATTATTGGAACGAGGCTGTATGGGTGGGTCACTTGCTAGGAGGATGGCAATAAAAACCCCAGTAACATAAGTCCTGGCTATCTAAGTGACTGCTCGGACTTTCACCAATTAACTAGCACAGGCTGTTAATGGAAGGGGATTCTCTAGCCGGTGCAATAAGGACTGTGAAATTTGATGGTTGTTGCTAATTGCCATTGATGTATTGAAGAAGGAAACTTTGAGACTCACATCTATAATCAACCCCGTGGGAGGGTTGGAAAGCTTCCTGGGCAGCTTTTTAGACACTCTTCCTGCTCATAGCCAGAGGGTAGCTAGAACTGCAGACCAGGCCCAGGACTAAGTCGTGAGATTAGGGAATCTGTAAAGAGCAATTTTAGTCCTGGCAAGTATCCCATGCCAAACCAGAGCCTTAACAAGTAAGGAGCAGGTAGTGAGACTTCAGATTGGGATGTCTAGGTTGATCTAGGCTGATGCCTTTGTGAACCTGGAACCTTTAGCCTCACCACTTAGTCTTAATACTAACCCACTCTGCCTCCCCCCCATGGAGAGGCCTCCAGGCCTCGTATAAGCCAAATACCTTATGAAACAATGCTTGTCTTTCTCGGGATCTGACAACACCTGCCTTCCTTGCCATTTACAATTAGAGAATAATGTGAAACATTTTCAAGTGAAACCATTTTCCTAGCTAGAGAAATGTTTGCGTAAAAATAATCATTTGAGTAAATAGCATTTATGTTTTTATGGGAATGCTGATCCTTACTTATTATACTTAGTATGAACCGTGTTAATCGACCAGCATTAAGCAAAAGAGCTTGGCCTTCTAAGGGAAGAGATGGGTTATTTGCCAAACAGGCTGCAAAACCTGGCTAGCCTGTATCAGCAGGAAAAAGAAACTGCCCAGGAGTGTATTCTGAGGGTGCTGGATCAAAGAGGACAGACTGTAAACTGAAAAATGGAGTTTTTTGATATGAGAGCTTTCTCTCATGATACAGGATATAACACCCTGGCAAAAGGTTTGTAAAGTCTTTCTAATATACCATTTGATTGGCTCTTACAATCCTGGAAAATTAAATGGCCCACACTAAGTGAAGCAGAGAAGTTCGAAATCTGTGACAGATGGAGTAAAGGACAAAAACTCAAAGAATTGGACCTACTAGATGGAGTCTACCATAAAAGTTTGGACTCCACAAGGTGACTATTTCCCAAGATGAAAAGAAATGCTCTTGTAAGGAGGATACCAGCATCGCTGAGAATTCAGCTGATGTTGTCCTTTCTCCACAGCTCTGATGGGAGGAGATGCCATTGCAGACACATGCTCCCTTGTATCAGTGGGATGACAGGAACCCAGAAGAGCATAAGCCAGGGGGTAGCACTTTAATGCCAGAAAATAATGTGGGTGTAATTACCAAAATGGGCAGCAAGGTCAGAATAGTAGCCATGGCTCACCCTGATCTATGGAAATGCTAGCAGAACATGGTGTTCCCAGGTCAAAATACATAGAAAAATGTACTGAAAATATAGATAACAGTTGGCTCTTAAACAACATGGGAGTTAGGGGAGCCGAACCCCAGGTAGTAAAAAATCTGTGTTTAACTTTTGGCTTCCCCTAACCTTGTCATTCCTTTTGTATCTGTGGGAGATTTGTTCCAAACCTCCTCATGATGGCAAAATCTATGGATGCCCAAATCTCTTATATAAAATGCTGTAGAACAATGCATATTACATATACAATGAACACACAGAATGCAGAAATCAGCTGCCCAATGAAGAGTCAAAATCCTTTGCCTGTTTTCTAGAATTGAGCCTGTGCTCAGTCATAGAACTCTGACTAAAGAAGAGGTTGAGTCTCCTTGAAGAGAGACCTTGTATCAGAGGGTGGATGACAGTATATGCTGTGGATGCTTCTTTGTTGGGCCAATGTGCCTTCCTCAGATATTGGGGCTGGTGGTTTCTAAGGGCTCGCAGTTGTCCCTTGTACAGAGCATTGGCTATGAAAAATGGGAGCTGCCTTGGTCAGGCCCTGCCTGACCCCCAACTCCTGGGGCTGTTAGAGGCCACTGACTGACTGACTGACTGAAAGTACAAAGGGATGGCCTCCTTGCCTCAAGTGGCAACAACTGGGTGCTGCCCCTGATACTCCAGTATGAAGCTGTTCTCCAGCTGAGACCATACCCTTGCTTATTTTTCTTTCCCTGTCATGCCTTGCATTCCTCTCTCCCCTTCTCCTAAAAGTACTCCCTTGCTAAATCTCTTTCACAAGCGATTTTACTAAAGTCACTATTCCAGGCTCTTCTTTTAGAGAATTCAATTTTAGAACCATGTTCAAAGTGAAAGTCCTATCTGTGTTTGGGGATAAGATAAGAGGCCTGATACGAGGATTTTTTATTCAAAGTGCCTTTCTCAGTGTCTGGTACACAGTTGAGGGGTGGTAACAACAATCTTGGCTCTTCTGGTTGCTGAGTGCGCAAGCATGAAGTCCTCTAGGTACACCTAAGGTGCACCGTCTGTAAAATTGGGATAATAATAGTGTCTATGGCATAACATATCCATGAAAAGTACACATTATAGAGCCTGGCTCAGAATAAGGGTTTAGTACATGGTAGCTATTTTTATTCTTTATTTTTAATAGCTATTAGATTAATATTTCTTTGTAAGACCACTACAAGATTTAATAATAATAATAATAATAATAATAATAATAATAATACATTGCAAACATTAAATGCATGCTTATCTATGGGCTAGGCACTGTCTGAAAACATTTTATGGGCATCCATGTAATTCCTTCAGTTACTCTATAAGATTAGTACTATTCATATTTATATTTTGCATGTGAGGGAACTGAAGGAAAGTATGGGCATATGGCTTCCCAAGTTCTAACAACTGGTAAGCAGAGGAGATGGGATAATATCCAAAACTCTGATTCCGGAGTCCACGCTGTCAACCACTACACTTTGCTGCCTCACTGCCTTTAATACTAATGATGACAAAAAACAAAATTTAAGAAGTAACTAATCTGAAAGTAGATAGCATTTAAAAAATACGTGTAGACATAAATATATAAATATTTTTCCCCTTAATACCTTAATATCATCATCATTTTACTTTCAAAACATTTGTGGGGAGTATTCAATCATTTGGATAGACTACATTTGTAACAATAAAAAGCAAATCCCAGTAAATACCTTTTATTTTTGCCATTTGGTTCCTATTGTGATGCAAAAATAATTTGGATGGGAAATATGTGAAAATTACGCATTATCGGAAGGAATTTGGAAACAATTTGATGCTAAATCTGCTTATATAAGTCATTTTTTTTCTAAATTTGAATTTGAACCTTTACAGATTCCTTCTCATTGTGAACATTAGCTTTTCAAAAGTATTTTATATTTTGATTTGCAGGAAATTCTTTAAATAATACAGGAAAGAAAACACTTTCTTTGATTTCTGTGTCTTTTTAAAAATTCCTTTTGATGATAGAAACTGGGAAGCTGGTCTTTTAAATTATGTAACTCAATACATTTGTGGTCAATTTTATATAATCAACGTCTTTTCTTAGTTCTAAGTAAAGTACATTATTGAAGGCATTATAATAATAACTTAGTATAGGTGCCTGCCTTTATATTAAGCAGCTAACTTGTATATTAATGCTATGAAGCATTATGACTCTCACTTTATCATGATGAAACTGGGGCGCTGAGGGTGCAAGGAAACAGCCACATTTACACAGCTTCTAAGTGGTGGAACTGAAAGTGGAACACGAGGACTATAACATAGCAAAGTCCATTTTCATTGTAGTAATATTTTATGGCATTTCCCTAAAGAGTCGTCAGAATCATTTGATTTTTGGGACATGTAAGACATGCCCTAGACATATGGAGGACTAGTGAATAGGAAAAGAACCATGTTCTCTGGTAATTATCTTATACGCTGATTGACAGAACTAAAAAATTCAGATAAATGCAGTGATATTTGGGCGAGTTCATTTCCATTGATTTGTTATAGGATGCAACTTTTTTTTTTTAAGTTTCTTGAGGTGACAATGGTCAGTAAAATTACATAAATTTTAAGTGTACAGTTCTGCAATACATCATCTATATATCATATTGTGTGTTCACCACCCAGAGTCAGTTCTCCTTCCATCACCATATACTTGACTCACTTTACCCTCTTCTACCATCCCCCTCCCCTGCTTACCCTGTGGTAACCACTAAATTATTGATGAAACTTTAAATACCCAAATATGCAATCAATTCAATTTATAAAAATCTGTCAAATTGTTTGTTATTATGTAGATTTATAAGAAAAACTAAAGGCAGTATGCAAAGAACATTGCATGGAATTGCATAGACCTGAATTTGAATTTGGGGTTTTTACCTTGTGAGAAATCCTAATCTATTTGTGCCTCATTTTTCTCAACTATAAAATGAGGACAATGTTGCCTTCCACCTATAGTTGTGGAGGAGGAGATTAAAAATCATGCATGAGGCACATGACTTGCTACAATCATTGTTACCATCATTAGCCAAATTGTTATATAGATTTTACAACAACCATACTACAAGAGTTTGATATTTTCTTTTCCTATACGAATAACATTATGCCACACATTATCCTATCATTATGATCACCAAGGTAAGTAGATTAAAGAAGCTACTTCAAATAGTCGTTGTTACTTTAGTACCATATCTATGAGGGGCTTTGCTTTAGTTTCCTAGTGTTGCTGTACAAATTACAGCAAACAAGGTGGCTTAAAACAATAGAAATTTATTCTCTCATAGTCTGGAGGCAGAGAAGTCTGAAATCAACATGGTAACAGAAGAACTCCAAAAACTCTAGAGGAGGATCCTTCCTTGCTCCTTCCAGCTCTGGTGGCTCTAGACTTTCTTTGACTTGTAGATGCATCACTCCAATCTCTGCCTCCAAGGTCACATGGCTGTCTTCTTCTATGTTCCTGTCCAAATTATAAAGACATCATTCATACTGAATCAATGACCCACCCTATTCCAGTATGATCTCACTTTAACTAATTACATCTGCAATGACTCTATTTCCACAAAAAGTCACATTAACAGGTAGTAGGGGTTAAAACTTCATTATATCTTTTTGGGAAACACAATTCAACCTACAAAATACTTCGGGAAAGGAAGTGGTTTTTTTTTTTTTTAATTGTCAGATTAATGTCTCTATTTCAGTAAACCTAGTATTCTCATCAGTCGTACTAGTCTTTGAATCAACCTAACCTGAAATAAATCCCTCCATTTTCACTTCTCCCTTACCCCCAGGTGGTTACCTGGGTTCTCTGGGTGGTTATCATGATGGTCAGTGAGCTTCCTTCAGACCACATATTCTTCTGAGGGCTGCCTTGCATCACACATTCCCTGGATGATTCCTTCATTTGGCATGTACTAGGATATTTTCCCCCAAATTATTAACTCACTTCTAAGAATCACTAATACAGTTGTAATGTTGTGTGATTTGCCAATGCCTGAGAATATATTGTTTATGGAGAGATTTTTATTCATCATCAAAATAATAAATCTACAGGCCCTCCCAGGTGATACAAAAATTGACCAATTTTCTGAAACACATAAAATGCTCCAATATACTTACAGTTTTTAGTTTTGGGATATATTGTGCACTCATATGCATACTGTAGGGGATACTATTGGTAAAAATAGAGCCCAATAAATCACAATTTGCAGAGTTGTAAGGCCCAATTCAAGAGAAGAACCAGACCCCTACAGATTAAGGTAACTCTAGAAGGATCGCTAGCAAATGCTTGCGCTCCATTTAAAGGGCTCCCATTACTCTGTTTGTCCATTTTAAAGGTTTTAGAGGTTTTTACAATGATATATCTTTCTTTGTTATCCTTACTTGGTAGCCAGTTGATAACTTCATTGTTGAACAAATGTATTACGTTTGTTTAGCTTCTTTCCTAATCTGGTAATGAGAATTCTACCTGAGGTGGCTATAGATTCGGGGGGAAAAAAAAGCCTTTGAATTGGTACAAAAAGAGTTGAAATCTGGGTTGGAGTCCCAGCTAGTCATTCAGTAATTATGTGATATTGGGAAAATCTTACCTGTTTGAGTCGTATTCTTTTTGTTTGTGAAGTAAAGATAATAATATGAACTCTGGAAACTTTGAGAATGCAAGATTAAAAATGTGAAAATTCTTTCTATATTGTACGGTGCTATCTAAAAGTGAATTGCTCTTTTATGATATTTTTTTCTCCATGGATGTACATTGCTCCTTTTTTTTTGTTTTTGTTTTTGTTTTTGTTTTTAATCCGCTAGTGTACCATTAACTAGATTGCCATCAAATGATATGTCTCTGGGGAAAAAAAAAAAAAAATCTAACAAGTACGTCTGCAGTTAACGCGATTTTTAACTCCATAATAATCTGAGAATAACTATCTGCTCCTTTGGAACTTTATCCAACCTAAATACCTGAATTAATGCTTTAAAGACTTAGCTTTATCTTTATAGAAGATTTCATGCTGAGTGATATTTTAAAGATGTCTAGGCCTCCAGCTCCACGTGCATTCCAAATACTGAGCCCTGGGATATGATTTTCATTCTGATCTACTTTTGAAATATTTTAGTGAAGAGAATAATTTTCATAGATTATTTCTTTATGCTGAGTTTAATAAATGTCTTCACAGCACAATCACTTCATTTAAAGAATGGATGGATTTTTGAAACATTGTATACCTGCTGGTGTCTGTGAAATGTGTTTTCTCTGGTGTATATATATATTTTTTTATTTTTTGGCTAGTTTTACTAATTTGAAAGGTGGGGAGTTGAGAATATTATAAAGATTTTAGATAAAAACATAAAGGCTCCTGAAGCAGAAGATTCATGCTGTATCTGGATGAGATCGTTTTAAAGGCTTTCATCTACAATAATTCTTTCATAGTGAGGTGATGAGTTGAAAAAGGGAAATTGATGTGAAAAGAACCTAAAAAAATGTATTTTTTTTAAGCTAGTGAATAAAAATGCTAAGCCATTGTCTGAATGGTTTACAAGTTTACTTTTAAGCCATAGTATTTTAATACCATTGATATCCGGCTTTTCTTTCCTTTTCCTCTTCTCCTTTACCCTGTATACCAAGATCTATACTGTTTCTCATTATTAACCAAAAAAAAAAAAAAAAAAAAGGGAAAGTGGGGAACTAAGAAGTGGAAATTTCATTTGACTGATGAGAGAATAGCATCTTAAAGATTATTCCATGAAAGTGTCACAACAGAGAGAAATGGTAAGAAAGAATTAGTGAGAAATTTAGTCAATCTCTGTTCTTTCCTCAGTGGATTCTAAGTTCATGTGCCACAAAAAGAAGGCTGAACTTTGCCCCACATTAGCTTACCCTGTAGCAAATGCCTAAACAAAGTTATACTAATAGGGTAGAGGATGAAAAAGGGACTGTAATAGCATGTAACAAAATTTTCCCTTTTGTCTCAGATTTTTTAACAGATCCTTCAAAAGCCAGTTCAATAGGTGTGAAGTACCCTCACATACTGATTTGAAATTTCAGGTTAGCTATGAAAGATTTTTAAAGAAATTTTGAAACCAGTTCTGAAAGTCAAGGTTCATCAGTCACCACTTGCAATAAGATGGAGTTCAATTAATTGGAGGTTTGATGATGTTATTGAGAGAATGTGTTTAGAGAGTACATATGTAAGTGTACTGTGTGGTTCCCCACTTCTTGGAGAAGGGCAAGCTGGCAGATTGGGGAGGTTAAGAGAAGCTTTGACACAAGCTAACACTCAGAAAATGTCAACAATATGTACTGGCATACATGCACAAAATTTCAAGTGAGCTAAGACGTAATATTTGGAGCAAATATTTCATCTTTATGCCGATTTTTTTTTTTTTTTTTTTGGCTAAAAAGTAAATAAATAAATTCCTAGTTTTGGATTCTGTTTCTAACAACCAATACTTTTTTAGCAAATAAAAGTCAGTGGATAAATTTTTGTGAATAGTTAAAAACTTATTTGAAGTATCTAGTCAATGATAGATATTCAATAAATATTTGTTGATTTCTGAATTCATGTTGGATTTTAGATAGAACTGGCAAACTGGTAGGATTGCTCAAGAAAAGCATATTTTCAAGGGAATAAGGAGCGTTTCTTGAAGGTACTTGTACTAAGGGAAGAAGTCAGGGATGAAGATCTTAACCTTATGACAAAATCAAAGTCCTCAGAGAAGGATCTTGAGAAGAACGCTGACTGCTATTAGAGTCATATATCTGAGTCCCAGGGAGAGAAGGGACTGTAAATAAACAACTGAAAGAGAAGTTTTACCTAGCCCTGAAATACTTTGGGAGCCCCTCTACAAGAGTACAATACCAAAGAGCGTCATGTTCTTCTCGACACCACTCTCTCCTCTCCCATGTCCTTGCTCTGGGATGATATGGACCAGCATGAAGCTTTAGCAGCAGTCTGAGGGCTCAGAGAGGCCCCCACTGGAGAGATCCTGACTTTGCTGAATAGCTGGACTGATAACAGCCCTGAGTGGTGAGCATCTCTGCTCCTGCATCCTGTGCATTAGGGGGAAAACGGGGAGTTTCCTGGAGCAAATAGTTATGGTCAGATTTTTATGGAGTTAAAATGGGGTTAAATGCTGACACATTTGTTGGATTTTTTACCTTCCGAAAACAGAATGTTCAGAGAAATTGGTATGATGGGTATAGGAACAGCGTGAAGGATTTCTGGGGACTTGGCCAAGGGCTGAAGGCAGCAGACTGGTGAAATAATTGGCTATGGATACCTAGTTTAAAGTGGGCTTACACATACCCGATAGAATAGCGAGAAATAAAAAAAAAATACTGCATAGAGAATAAGCTCATGGAGTTAGGGTTAGTCTGATTTTTTTTAAGTCTTTAGAAGAAATGGGAGGTCACTGCAACTGAGCTGACCATATGAGAATTTATTTTAACAGCATGAAAGTGAATAAATTAGTCATTTTGTAAGTAACATCCTTCTACAATATTTGCATGGTCAAAATTCCACTCTATTTCAATTTATTGTTCCACAAAGTAGAATTTATAAGGCAATAAACCCTTGAAAGTATCGTCTAGTCAGCCTAATATGCCTCTAGATAGTTAAAAAGAGAACAAGAGAGAAAGGCTGAAACAAACACCTGTGGCTCCATGCCCAAAATTTCATTTCCTTGAATAAAGCTGTTGGAGATCACACCTGCATATTTTCCAACATGATCTCATTTTATAATGGGCGTTTGGTGAATGCACTGATTCCAGGTGTCATTGTCTTTTCATTCTCTGGCATTCAGAAATGTATCATTTGCATGACAAATGATTGCATTGGTTTTGGCAGTGAAGGGCCTTTCTGTTGTGGGAAGATATGCAGAAAGGGACCTGCACCTGAGGACCCTTTTAACATAACTCTTATCTGCTTGGCTAGTGCCTTTTGGACTTCTCTTTGTGTCTGTGGGGTAGAGGCCCTGCATCTATGGTTCATACTGCAGCTGTGGCAATAAACAGTAAGCGAAGTTCCTGCTACTCTTTGAGTTAAATCTGCTTTTATGTTAGTCACCCAGCAGATGCTTCTGCTATATAAATGGAACCGACTATTTGTGAAAAACTTAAAGTGGGTCAGTGATGACACATCTTAATATTCCTCTAGTTCTTTAGACTGTTCATGAAAATTGAAATACAACCTCCCATGGAACTGATCAAGTTTTGCACGTATATAATTCATCCTTAATACTTTCCCAAAGTCTGCACTGTAGGCTGGAAGATAAAATAGTTTAAAAATTTTTTTTTAAGTTTTGAGCAAAACAATGGCAACCTGAATGGGTCATTATTTGCTCCGTGTGGAAAGGTACTTCAAGTGAGAAATGAGCTCAGAAAAAAGTGGTTTCTAAGTAAAAAAGAAGGAAAAATACGGAAACTTAGAGACTTGCAGAGTTCAAAATGGATTTATTCTTCATCACTGTTAAAAGATTCTCAAATTAAGGTCAAAACCAAAGGAAAAATCAAATCAAAGGTATGGTCATAGAAACATAAACTGGAGACAAAGATTAAATTAATGGCATAAATGTCAAAAGTTTCCTTAAATCTGATTTTATTAAATGGACCTCAGTAAATCCTTTCATTTGGACAATTCTTTTAAAATGTGAGAGCACACTGTTGTGGTCTCATGGAAGCCTGATAAACTCAAAGAACCTAAATTAAGTCTAGAAAGACTGCGAGAGAGTTGTAGTCCAGGACGAACTGGTAAACTGGCATTTGGCTATTGTCACATAGAGCTGACTAGAACCAAACAGACAAAAACTAGCAACATTTCAGAGAGAGATGAATTCCGAAGCGGCCATGTATCTTGATTAAAAAGACCACAAATTCTAGACATAGAATTTCCTTTAGTCCCTCAATTCTTTATAGGTAGAAAAAGTTGTTCAATGGCAAGAAGGGCACATCCCAACACGTTCTTAAGCTATAGCCAGACGGAATATCCCCAAAGACAGAGCTGAGTGCTCTGGAGTACAACGGACAGTTATTAATTCCATAGGACAGAACTGAGACCTAGTCAAGAAGAATTCCCTAGGTTAAGGGCAATCTCACATTTGCACAGTGGGATTTAAGAATTTCTAAGAACCAGTGATTACGATGAATGTATTTTTATCTGCTTCTGTGTGAATATTCATTTTGATTATCCTGTCACTGTTTCCTCATTGTCTTTTGAGTGTGTGTGTGTGTGGGGGGGGAGGGGGCAGAATTCTTGTCTTTTTAATTGGAAGCTCTTCGATTCAAGAGAGGCTCTAACAGCATCTAATTTAGATCACAAGGTCTTGCTTGGGCTTTGAGCCTATTTTTGTTTCTAGAAACGACATTTGAGTGTTTCGTGAAGGGAGTTAGTGTATATTTTGCTGCAGTATGGAGATGAATAGCATGGTAGGTTGTATTCCTGACCTACAATCATTCATTTCCCCCCCCACACTTGCCATGCTTTCTGTACCTCTGACTTGGAGCTTGGACACGTGGTACACTTTTGCCAATTTGCTGTGAACAGTTGTGACTTTGTTCACATCTGAACATAAGTTTAACTGCAGCCGAATGACTTGACTGGGGTTCTCTTGCTCTGGTTCTTCTCCATTAGCAATTTTCCCAGGTTGAAGCTCCTCCTCCAGCTAGGATTCTGGAGTGCGAGACATATGAAGTCAAGACTAGCTCATCCAAAGCAGAGCCCAGCAGCGCACCAATTGACCCGCAAACCTGATGTAACAGGTAAGAAAAATGAAGAGTTGTTAGACACTGAAGTTTTCAAAAACTGTTCTTAATACTGTATAACCCAGAAAACACAGATTTTGACTACTTTAAACTTTAATCAAATGAGAAGGTTGTTATAATATAATGCTAAGTGATAAGATCAAAGTACAAATTTGTACAAAATGATCCCAATTATATAAAAAAATGTTTTAGAAACACATGTGTTTATTACATGAGGGAAAAACACTAAACTATAAACATGGTTATTTTAAAATAATAGATAGAAGGGAGATTTGGGGTTTTGTATTCGGAAGATCTAGATTCAATCCCCTGTTCAGCCACTCACTAGCCATGTGAGTTTTAAGCAAACAGTTTGTCTTTCTTTAACCATATCTGTGACTACATAATTAGATATTGTGAGATTAGGTAAGATATGAATATGTAGGCATTAATAGGTGTAAATCAATTTGCACAGTACTTCAGAGTAAGCTGTATATAAATGTTAACTTTTACAGTTGCTTTTCAGATATTTTTATTATAATTTCCTGCATTTGTCAATTGTTTTTATACTGGGTGTATGCTACTTTTAGTCAGAAGAATCATAAAGGTAGAAAAAGTAAACTGCCAAGTTCTAATATAAAAACATTATAAAATGTGAAATAGCCTCATGATGATAAGGAATGGTATCTAGTCAAAAGGAATAGTGCAGTTAGCAGACAACTGAGGAGCAGAACCATGCTGCAGCTGTTCTGATTAAGAGTATATGGTCATCAAAGAAGCTGAATGATTAATATCCATGTATTATAAAGAATAAGTTGAAAGTGACCTATAAATGAGAAAAAGGACAGAGGAGTCATTGCAAAAGATACTTCTCTCTGGGAACCTAAGAACGTTCTTTGTACCCAGCAGGATGCGGTTTGATGAAGTCCTGTCTTATGTGCTAGGAAGAATTCCTAATAAAGACTCCATGCCTGCAGAGAGGGAACAGGCTGAAATCTAAGCTGTTATATACTTGTTTAATGGGAAACAATCCAGAGACTGTGACTTTTCAGCAGAGTTAGAGGATCTCTTAAGTATAGATACTTTTATAAGGTCTCCACGATCAAAAGGGTTTTCTGAGGTCAAAGCTGCCAGAAACTGCTGGGTCAGCAGTGAATGAAAAAGACTCAACCTGTTTTCACAAGAACTAGAAGCATAAATATAAGTTATAAGTATGTCACATATTCTTTATTACTTTATAATTGTTTTAAAATGTAAAAAACATTCATAGCTCATTGGCAGTAAAAAAAAAAAAAAAAAAAGTTAGTGTAAATCTAGACTGATATGGTAGTTTGCCACCTTCTGTTCCAGAAGAGGGTGAAGGATATTGTTTCAGCCATCTTTGAACAATACAATATGCCACAAAATTAATATGAAAGGGATCCTCGGGCTTATGACAAGATGACTACTGAGTCTGGATATCAGAATGTATGAAATAGAGTAGAAAATTAAATTCATTGTAAAGTGTAATAGACCATGAATACCTAATGATTTTATATTTTATTCTACACAGTTATTGTCAGTTCTTATGCCCACACTTATCAAACAGCTTTTAAATTCTGGGCACTGTGTGAGGCATTGGGAACACATAGATAAAACTAAGACATGGACCCTATACTTGAAAAATTTACATTTTCCTAGAGGGATATGCACGTAGATACATGATAACAAAACATAATCAGGGCTGTAGGAAATGGTTAAGCATAATGCTCTCAGAGATTAGTGCATTGAAGGAAAATTAGTTTTATCTTGAGGGATGGCTTCAAAGAAGAAGGGATATTTACACTGGTCTTTAAAGGCAGGACTTCAGTTATTAAGCATAGACAGAGGAAAAAGGAAGAGGATAATGAATAAGAAAATAGTCACGAAATGCTTACTTTATTCAGTGAACTGTGAGTAGGTTGGATTGCAAATATGCAGGATAAATGGTATGGAAATTGTGAAAACAGAAAAATAAATAGGTAAAACCAGTTTGTGAAGGATCTTTAATAACATGCTAAAAAGTTTGAGATTTTTGACCAGGCAATTGCACACCCTATATGTTGAATTTTTCATCAGAGGTGCCCTGGGTTGTAGAGAATAAGAACATTCAGTGGGCAAACTCTGGGCCCTCCAACTTCTACCGCTCCCATTCCTGCTTTGGCCAGAGAAACAGCTTTTATCTCTGAACTTCATATCAGACACAATGATAAAGAACCACTATTAAAATATAGTGATAATCCGACTGCTATATGCAATGGGAGCCATCAAGTTTTAAAGAAGGGGAAAGATATGTGAATTACGTGGTGTAAAGTGTTGTTCTGATGATCTCATAAAGTTTGGAGGAAGCAGACATGTAGCAGGGACACCAGTTAGGAGGCAGGCGATCTGAAAAAGCCTCAATTAAAGACAGTGGTAATGTAGATTGTAATAAATGTATTTAGGAAGCATTTTTAAGGTAATGCAGAAAGAAACTAGATGTGAGTAAAAGTAGAAAAGTGAAGCCAAATGATAATTCATAAAATAATTGCAAAATTCTGATGCAACTAGAATAAGAAAAGCAGGTTTGAAATCTGAGACAGATAACGAGATTTATTATGAACATGTTAGGGTTGTGGTATTACCCAGACAACAATACTCAATAAGCAGTAGAAAATACATAGTGGAGCATAAGATGGAAGTTAGAAAATCTTCAACAGAAGAATTCAGCCAAAGACTTAAGAGCAGATGACATCCCAGTGGGATATATGTAACAAAAAAGAAAAATGAATCAACACTGAACCCTAAGGGATCAATCATTTAAGAGCTAGAGAAAGGAAGTAAAAAGAATAATTGAGCAATAAAAAAAAAGAATCAAGAAAGAGCAATCAAAGAATGCAAATTAGAACAGAGCCTGAGAAAGAAGGAGTCAACATAAGCAATTCATCAGAGCTGAAACGATGTAAAATGATCATTCAGAAGAAGCCACTAGATATTGGGGTAAAAAAGTTGTTAGGGAGTTTTGTACAAAGTTTCAGTAGAAAGGAGGGAAGAGAAGTCAGATTTGCTAGGCAGTTTCTAGGCCTTATTATTTGGAATCATCCTACAGTTCATATTTCTTGTTGGATCAATTTACACTAATTTATTATTACAAGTACAAAAATTAGCTCTGTTAGGAATCCTCAAAGAAGTAGATGAAGTCAATAGCACAGAAAAAAGTACTGAATTTAAAAAAAAATTAATTTATTTTAAAAAATATTAAAAAATAAATGTACACTTAAAATAAATTCCTGAATTTTTTTTCAAATGTAAAAATTGAATTTAAATACTTTCTCATAAAAATTGTTCCAGAATGAAATATTGAAACAGTATACTGTATATCTGGGAAAATGTATATGGAACATTAAACACAGACATTCTGATAAAACTACTAGATATAATAAAAGTAAAATATCCTTTGGGCCTCTAGGAAAAGTCATTTATAAGTGAGGGAAATCAGATTATTACCAGACATTTCAATAAAATAACTTTGTACCAGAGGACAATGAATAGCACCTTTAATACCTAAGAAAGAAAATGTGAGCCAACAATTTTGTATCCGACTTTCAAATATAAAGACTGCACGCTGTTATAAATATACAAGTACATCATATTTCCACAATAACTTCCTTAGGAAATATTATTTCCATGCACACTTCCTGAGGAATCTGTTAAAGAATTAGATTACATTACCAAATGACAGAATAGACATAAACGTTAAGTATTGATGATGAACATAAAAATACATTTTCCTTCAGAACCAAGACTAAATA
This sequence comes from Rhinolophus sinicus, assembly GCF_057876585.1. NCBI lineage: Eukaryota > Metazoa > Chordata > Mammalia > Chiroptera > Rhinolophidae > Rhinolophus > Rhinolophus sinicus. Next base: position 39,431,173 of record NC_142507.1, read on the forward strand.
ATGGTTAGAGAAGAGATAAGTGGTTATATTAATGGTTATAAAGTAAAGTATATCATAACCATATGTCTGATGATATAGGGGGATTATAACCATCAAAAATAAGATGAAAGTGAGGTGCTCACAGGAAAGATAGAATAAATTTTTGATTGTTTTATAGCTATCAATTGAGAGTAAAATTTATTATTTTATATCAGGTGCCATGGAAAGAGAAGGGAGAGAAATTTATTGAGTAAAAGCTAATTTCCTTATTGCTTATACTAGGGTGACAATAAATAGTGAGGGGAAAAAAGATTATTGGCTTTATACAGAGCTATTCATAGAAAAGTAAGTAGTTAAATTAAAAAACAAAACAAAAACAAAAACAAAAACAAAAAACAAAAAACTTCCTAAATAGAGAAATAAAGATTGAGTAAATAAGTAAACCACATAATAAAATGTGATATAAGATGATTAGTACAGAACAGAGGACAAGCATACTCGTATCAATCATATCAATATGTGCAAATAAGCTTAACTCATCCATTAAGTAAACATATTTTCATATCGACTAACAAGCAACATATTAGATAAATTGGCACAGGGATTTGGAATAAAATAAAATATGGTATATCCACCAATGAGACAGAACAATAGGAGGATTTGAATGTCATATAATTAGATGAAGATTATTTCTAGTTCATCTGAAGTAGCTATCATTGTAAATCTTATACACACTACTCCTTTTTCTCTTTATGGTATATTTTTTGGCATATATATGCGTATATATACGTATATATGTATACGTATATATATACGTATACATATGTACATATATATGTATACGTATATATATAACTTTAGAGAATATTTTAAAATTTTATTTATTTATTACATAGCACATTTTTACAAAAATGTAATTTCTAATTTCACGTTAATTTCATTCAAATGTGTACCATTGTACCTTAATTATCTTGTTCATGATTTTCACGGAGTATACTTTCTTTTCATACAATACTAGAACTACCTTTTGCTAATGAATATGTTTATTTTAAATTAGGCATTATTTGTTGCTTTTGGTTAGTTTTGAAAAGTGCCTAAGCACCTATGATACTATTTTAACATTTTGTATAATTTCATATTTAACATATATAGGCTATGCATTGGTATATAGACATCTGGTAATATAATTGCTGTTTCTGACTCTCTGATTATAGTTTTAAATAAATTGAGAGGAATCTTCTTTATTGCTGGTGTTTTTTGTTGTTGTTTTTTACAGCCCCTTCTTCCATTCCCAGGTCAATAGGGAGTTCTATATAATATACACAGTTTCCATGCATATTTCTCTCTTTAAAATCAGATCCATAAGTATTCAGATCTGACAGTATTCTTCCTAATAATGTTCTCAATAATTTTGGGAAGTGGGTGTCCTTATCACTATTTTACAGATATTAAAATGGTGGAGGTTTATGTCAAAGAATGCAGTTACTCTGTTAAAAACTAGGAGTAATGATAATCTCAAGATCCATCCATGTTGTCATAAATGGCACTATTATGTTAAGCAAAATAAGTCAGACAGAAAAAGTGGAGAATCATATGACTTCCCTGATATGATATAAAACTGAAAGCAACAAAGGAACAAGATAAGCAAATAAAGAAACAAAAACTCATAGACACAGGCAATAGTTAAGTGGTTACCAGAGGGTAAGGGGTGAAGGGGATCATAGATGCGGGTAAAGGGGATCCAATATATGGTAATGGAAGGAGAACTGACTCTGGGTGGTGAACACACAATGTGATATATAGAGAGAGATTATGTATTACAGAATTGTACACTTGAAACCTATGTAATTTTACTATCCATTGTCACCCCAATAAATTTTAATTAAAAAAAAAAAAAACAACTAGGGGTAATATTACATAGGAATCCTAAAGGAAAATAATAAGTTAGCAAGGCACATCTGACTTAATGAGTCATATTTGTGAATCTATAAATAGTTTTTAAAATTATTAAACTCAATATTTTTAGTGACATCCACAAAAAAGAACATAGTGTCTTCTGGTTTCTGGTTCCCTTCCTATTTGGAAGGATAACCTGACATTCAGTGAGACAGACATTTGTTTATATGTATACATTCATGTTGATGTACATGAACAATGATTTTTCAAATATTACATCTTATAAAAGCAATTGCAAATTGCTCTGATAGTAACGTGTTTTGGGTTTCAACCATTCTGTCATGCTTGTTTGCCTGCTGAATATATTTTTAGCTTTCAAATCTCAGATCAAGTATCAATTTTTTATAAAGCAACTTCTGACTCTTCCTGAGTAGCAATGGCCACTTTTTTTCTGTGCAAAGCTTTGTATTGTTGCACTTTGATATCCTATTGCCTGTATTTATTTGCACAACTGAATTCTTTTTACTAGACCATAAAATTTTCTTGAGTATAGGAACGTATTCCTATTTATGTCTTCAGTATTTAGCTCTATGTTTGGTAAATAAGTACTCAGTAATTGTGCTTTAAAGGGTAAATATATATGAAGCACATCTCTAGATATAAGAGCCATATGAAAATTATTTTTTCAGGGTTCAGACAACCTAAGAAATTGTGTGCTTGCATTTTTGCATCAAAAGTGAGGTGTGTTAATGCCTCTTAACTATTTCCAGATGGAGCTAAATGATTAAAAATAATATTAATTGGTAAAATGCATACAGATCACATCTAATTTTTGTGCCCCAGTGCCTACCACAGTAGCAGTAGGTGTAAATGAATAATGGATAAAAAGATGATTAATGTGATCATTTATTATTGAGAAAATAAGAACACTTGCAGCTTTGACTGAAATAACATGGAGTCTTCTTTCTTACTTTTGAAATTGTTAAGAGTGCTAAATAGCAAATATAGCGTATGTATCCATTGTTTTTTTTAAGTCAAATCTCTGATTATGTAATAAACTATTCTCCTTGCCTCTCACTCGATATAAATCAATACATAATGGTGCAAGAAAAAGAATATACCTATTCAGATACTAATTGTGTTTTCATGGAGTAGCTAGAATTTTTTGCCAAGATTCAGAATGATCGTAATATCATAACTAAATGCATGGAAGCACGATTTAATTGAACCATCTTTCATATTTCTGAACGCTGGTGGTAATCTGGCTGGCTTATAAGTGTCTATGTCCTTGCTCAGTGCTCATGAGTATTCCTTTTGCTTTGCCACACAGTACCAGAGGATGATTTCTCCAGATGGAGGATAAGTAGTCTTCAGTCAAGGATATAAAAAATGAAGTTGAAAAGGAAGGAGAAAACTTTGTAATACTATTTCAGCAAATTTGCATTTCATCATCATTTATATGCTTCACATTCTATATATTTCTAACTAGCAACCTCTATTTCTGCCATCAGGAATCTATGCCATTGCAAACTCAGACTTGTGTGAAATGATGAAATTTTGCTTCCTGAATTTTAAATGCAAATCTGGCATGCTTGCTTCCATGCAAGAAAATTTGTGGTTATGGCCAAGAGCCACATTTCTCTTTGGTGAGGTTCAAAAAAGATATTTAATTATGAACAAAGACTTTTGAAACAAATCAAATTGCATATATAAATCAGTTGCATTTTTGTTGATTTCCTCCTACTGTCTTTTCACCTTTGTTCTCTGCTTTAGGGAATTTCATTTTCTCATTGCCTGCCAATGGCCATGACCATGCTCCTACCTTTGCACATGGTTATTTCACAATCTGCATCACCCTCACTTCTCTTCTTTTTACTCTTCAAGTTCTCCACATTTTTGAAGATTTAACATTTATTTTCTTCATCCCCAAAAGCTTCCAAAAACATTTCAATCCCACTTAAATTTCTGAATTCCTTCTTGCACTTACTGATAATCTCTTTCTCACTGCTTTGTAATTGTTTTTAAATAAATATACAGTATACCTTATGTCTCTATAATAGCAATGAGTCTCTTAATGACAAGGGCTATGTCATAATATTTTATTGTTTCTTATTTCACTAAATTGAGTGGTAAGCACAAAATTCAACAAATATTTTTGAACTGAAATAAATGTAATTTGAAGAATGCATTTTAAATTAGAAAATTGTTATCAAAAGCATATAAAAATGCTTTAAGAATGAGGTGAAATAAAACATGACATTGTATTATAATAGAGGCAATTAAATTGGGAGCTGCCTTTGTGATCACAGAAATTGTATACTGGGATAAGGTTAATGCAGAACATACCTTCTATTTTGGTTATCTATTGCTGTATAACAAACCTCAAAACTTAAACCAACACCAGCCATTTACTGGAGTTCTTGGTTTTGTGGCTTGTCTGAGCATATTTAGATGAACGTTCTGTTCTATGTTGCATTGACTGGGGCTATCACCTAGAAGCTACTTTGAGCTTGAGATATATAAGATGGCTGACTTGCACATCTGACAGTTTAGTAATGGCTGTTGGCTGAGAACTCAGTTGTGGCTGTTGATCAAGGTGCTGTAGTTTTCATGAGTGAGGCCTTTTCCTATAGCTTTAAAGACACCAGTGTCTCTCTTCCTATTAGTAGAGGGGTCCTCTACCTATAGCTTGCATTTTTCATAAAATGACAGGTTGGTTTCTAAAATGGAGTGTCCCAATTATGTAAAGTAGAAATCACAAATCTCTTTAGGCACAGGTTTGGAAGTTACATAGCATCACTTCCAGCAGCTTCTGTTGGTTAAAGCAAGAAATAAATACAGTCAAAGAGAAATAAGGGAAATAGGTGTCACTTCTTGATAGAAGGAATGGCAAAATTACACTGTCATCTTTAATCAAAAACATCATCTATTTTATATTCAACAAGGTCTTGGATATTGAACAAATAGCTACCTAATTAATATTTTGAATTAGACTTTTTAACTTTTAAAAGTCAATGTAAATGCTAAAGTGGATTTTCCATCTTGCAATGTATTTGCATTCAGATGGCTAAAACATTATTTTTAGTGAGGAAGATTTCATAATGTTAATATGTTTTATGAGATTTGTGTTAAGCGAGTATAATTACCTCCTTCCTATACTTGTACTATCAAATATATGTCTTTTAATTTTTGTTCATCCTTTCACCTGTTCAATGAAGAAGATGAAAGTCAGAGATTTCCTACAGATTGTGCATCTCATATAGTGGTCCCAGACCACGTGTCAGTCATAAGCATATTATCATTAAAAACTGGAATGGTTCCAGGTCATTGCCTATGTTTTTGTGTCCAGTTTGATGGACCTAGTTGATATCTTTTTCCCCCAAGATTCCTAAGGAGTCCACTAAGGTGATTTAAAGTTAATAGCTCTTTGAGTTCATGAAATGTTAGGGTACAATGTTAGTACAGAAAACATAGAAAACTAAAATCACCATTAGAAGATATCACTGTTGGATTGAGAATCTAGCATGTTTTATTGGAGTTAACAATACAAAGAAAATGGTAAATTAATTGTGGTTCCTTGTAAAAAGACTGCCATCAAGGCTGGACTTAAATAATAGTCGTTTTTCCATCATAAACTAAAAATCAAAAACTATAAATATTGTGTTACATTTTTTCACACTGACCTTGCAAAATGTTTAATTTAGAGAGAAATATAAGTATAGGTAAACTGGAATACTTAAATATTTATAGGATATATTATTAGATTGGGGTAACATAAAATACATTATTAAACCAGTTTTGCAATTTTTATTACATTTTTATTATTTAATATTAAAAATTCTTTATTTTGAAATAAATGCAGATTTATAAAATATTGCAAAAATAACCCCAGAATTCTTATGTGCTTGACTCTCTCAGCCTCCCAAAATTTTAAAGTCTTTCATAACCACGGTAGGATTATCTAAACCAGGAAATTTATACAGATACAATATTCTTAAATAAGCAACAGGACCTATTTAAATATCATGAACTTTTCTAATATCCAATCCAAGGTCACAAACTGCATTTAGTTATCATGTCTATTTAGCCTCCTTTAATCTGGGACAGTTTCTTAAATTGAAATCATTTCTATCTGTGATGAGAGAGTGAAAAAAAAAAAAATGCTCCTGAAAGAACACTGATATTATCTTCATTTTTAGAGCATTAGTTTTCCTTCATGTATTAAGATCTGAAAAAAACTTGCAAAAAATTGTGCTCAATTGCTTTTTCTCCCCAAAATAGCTTCTCACAGATAGATGATATCCAAGGTAACATTTTAAGGGCATGAGTTTTGCCACTAGATGACAATAGAGTCCTTTTCTATTTGATTTCTTTTAGTTTCAAGTTTAAGAATTACCTCCAGTGGCATTTTAACAAAAGCTTTATAAAATTCTAATACTATTTGGAGATGACACATTATGCTAAAAGATTCAACACTGTACAGACCATGCTGTCATAATTATCTGTTTACATTTCTGTCTCCCTACTATACTGTGAAGTACCTTAAGGAAACTGGTCATCTCTTATTTATTCTTACATTCATTCTATCCAATACAGCCCATATATAGTTGCTTGCCAGTATATTTCTAATATACAATGTAATGTAAAATATATAATATAATATAATATAATATAATATAATACCCATCATTATTTTTTCTTACTCTTTCAATATACATTTATTGTATAAAACACATTTGACTTTTTCCAGTGTCAATAAATCAGATAATTAAGTCACAATACCTTTCAGGAGTCTGAACAATATAACGTTCCCACTGTGTCAGGATTTCCATCCCCTCCACCCCCCCACCCTGAGAAATAGGAACTAAGAGCTAAGGTACACAGAACAATGGGAACTTAGAACAAACTCAATATTATTCTAGTTGGTAGTCAATGTTAGTAAAACCAAACTACAGGAAGATGTGGGGAGGCTTAGAAAATGAGCCAGACACATAAACCAGGGATCAAGCAGTTGTTAAAAATAGGGACACATGAAATACGGGCCAATAAGAGGTCAGTAAGCAAATTGCATGAGTTGGTGGTAGACAGAAATAACATTTGGACTGCTTGATGGGATTTTTTATCCATCACCTCTGAACTTTACAGGATATTTAGAACTATCTGATTTCAGAGTGAAATGTAATAGCTTTCCTTTCTTTTTTTAGATAAATGAATTACATACAAATAAAGCATAATGAAGATCTTTCCCAGAACTTGTTACCCTGTTACTTAAATTTAATTATTTATTTTTTAATTAATACACTTTAATTTTTAGAACAGTTTTAGGTTTACAGAAAAAGTGAACAAAACATCAGAGTTTCCGTATAACTCCTCATCCGTACATACACCAATTCTCTAATTTCAACATCTTGCATTACTGTGGTACATTTATTACAATTGATAAACCAGTATGATACACTAACTAAAAATTCATTGTTTATATTAAGTTTAACTTTTTGTGTTGTACCTTCTATGACTTTTGACAAATTTATAATGGCGTGTATTGCTTTTAACACACAGAATAGTTTCATGCCCTAAAAATCCCTGTGCTCCACCTATTCATCCCTCTGTATCTCTCCCTCCACAACACTGACAATCACTGGTCTTTTTACTGCCTCTCTAATTTTGCCTTTTTTAGGATGGCATATAGTTGGAATCACACAGTATATACTCATTGAGTCTTTTCATTGGCTTCTTTCATTTAGCATTATGCATTTAAGTTTTCTCCATGTCTTTTCATGACTTGATAGCTCATTTCTTTTTAGTGCTGAATAATATTCCATTATCTGGATATAGCACAGTTTATTTATCCATTCACCTACTGAAAGACATCTTGGTTGCTTCCAAGTTTGGGCTATTATCAACAAATTGCTATAAACATTGTGTGGGGATTTTTGTTTAGACATGTGTTTTTAACTCTTTTGGATAAATACTGAACAGTCTAATTGCTGGATCAAGAGTATGTTTAGTTTTGTAAGAAACTGCCAAACTGTCTTCCAAATGGTGTGCCATTTTCCATTCCCATCAGCAATGAATGAGAGTTTCTGTTTTTCTACATCCAGGCCTGCATTTGGTATTATCAATATTTTGCATTTTAGCCATTCTAATAGATGTGTAGTGGTATCCATTGTTTTTTATATATTTTTAATAAATATTATTTGGGAATAGTGTGTTTCTCCATGGCCCATCAATTCCAAGTCATTGTCCTTGAACTAGTTGTGGAGGGCCCAGCTCACTGGCCCATATGGGAATCAAACTGGCAACCCTGTTGTTCAGAGCTCGTGCTCTAACCAGCTAAGCCATCCAGCCACCCCCCATTGTTTTACTTTATAATTCCCTGGTGCCACAATTTGCTGAGCATCTTTTCATGTGTTTATTTGCCATCTGTATGTGTTGTTTGGTGGGATGTCTGTT